>NC_080420.1:81403541-81666041 GCF_029873635.1 Malania oleifera
ATCAAGCTGCTCTTCATATTGCCTCCAACCCAGTCTTTCATAAGCAAACGAAGTACACTGAAGTTGATTGCCACTTTGTTAGGGAGAAACTTGTGCAATAGCTCATTACTACTACTTATGTGAAGTCAGATGTGCAGCTTTGCTGATTTGTTTACCAAAGCGTTCGGGGTGCTCGTGTTAAATTCATTTGTAACAAGCTAAGAGGATACGACATTTATGCCCCAACTTGAGGGGGAGTGTTAGAAGTTATTTATGTTTTTTAGCATTATCATTATTAAGTGTGTTAGTATGTTAATTAGTGAGAGTAAGTAAGGGTATTATTGTCATTAGAATGTATTTAATTTGTATTATAAATAGAGGGAGAGACCTATCTTCAAGTTAGGTCATTACTACACCATTATTTTCAAAAAAACTAATTCCCTCCAGTCCTTCCAAAGGAGGTGGTGGCAAATACATTAAATCTCCAAGACGATCTGAAGAAGAATCAGAGGTATAACCATGCTAACCCCAAATCTCGGCCACCAACAACCCCCCATCACTTTCAAATCACCAATTCCTTCACTATCATTGCCCAAAACATCCCCCCACTTCTTTTGTCTCCTTGCACTATTTTCTCTCTTCGCTAGAAACATGTTTCCAAACAATTGGCTCTTCCACGATACTTCAATTTCCACCTGAAACTCTATTAAGAGCTTTTCTAGCTTTTCACCCTAAGAATCTCTATATCTTTGAAAGTTTTCCAATTTCAAAACCCATTTGCATTTTCCTTTCGAGGAGCATAAACCTTATAACCCCTATAATTAACAGAATTTACTCCCTTACTAGCATAATTTTCCTCCAAACTAACAATTTCTGTTGAGCCTTTCTTCTTTTCATGTACAGCAATAGACAACTAATATCATCTCCTCTAGTGGAGAAGATTTTCCCTCTAGGAAAACAAAATCATCAACCAAAGGGAAGACTTACCCTCTAGGAGAATACTTTTAACCTTTTGGCCCCCATGAACCTTCTTCGAAAAGGAGCACTTAGCATCTTGATTTTCGTTCCAAAGCTTGGTCAGTTCTAGGCATCTCTTTGAGGAATTGTGAAGGAATTTGGGCTACATTACACAATGGGTTGAAGATCCTCTTTCTCATGCTTTGCTACTATGCTTTAAAATTAGGATTTTGGGCTTGCCCATTAACATGGTCTGAGCCATGCTCCTTTTCATTAAATAGGACCAAAGGGATTTCTTTAAACTAAACATGGTTCTGCTCAATAGCCTGCCCCAACAACAATTTAAGGAGACTTTCGTTCTTATCAAAAAATCGGCATAGATCCAAAGAAATCATCATAGAGCTAGGCTCACACCATCCAACCTTCACCGCCCCTTCTTCCTTGAAGCGAACCCTAGCCGCCTCGTGAATCTTCATCTCTCCATCCAAAACCCAAGTCATGTGTTATTCCCTACAATGAAAAACCAGAAACTTCCCCTTGCATCTTCCCCTCACAACAAACACAAACCTAATTCAAGTCCAAAGACACACCATCCTCCAACGCAGTACTTAGTCAGATCTTTCCTTCCCCTATGCCTTCAATTCTCCCTAAGATCACGTGACTCCAAGATCGATTATCACGAATCTTGTCACTCCCTTGCCATCAGCACCAAGAAGAGGAGAGTTCACCAAAGTACTAAATTCCTCCTTAAATCGAATCCACCCACCACCTAAACTTAACCAAAATAACAAGGCTCGAACAATTTTGCATGGTTTCGCCAAAATAAAAGAGATTTGCGAGGGATTTTTTCCCCATTCACATATCATTAATCAGTAGGGATATTTTCATTCCTTCTCCATCCTTTACCTATATTTTCCTCCCCAACTATGCGCTACCTCCAAAAATTTCCAACCCTCGTTGCACAAAACGCCATCTAATTAGTCATACTACCCAACCGAAATCTTTGAAAACCCCTACCCAAACTCCCAAGGATCAACAAAAATCCATTGGAGAACCATTTTGTTGCACCTGCAGCTAGCCTTACCCACATATTGCGCACCTAATTTTTCTTTAGAACAAACATAGCAAGAATCTCCCTCACTTTATCCAATCTCAAATCAAAGGTCTTCTCTTTGATCTAGAATGAGCAAACCCCTAAAGTCATAATCTAGAATATACATAGTGCACTACGAGATACAAGCGAGAGTTAGGGCAAGATTTGTGAAAGAGAGAAGGAGAGTTCATCATGCCTCGACAGACTCTCATCTTAACTTTTCAACAATAGAAATTCAAGAAATATCAAAATAATATATTTCATGATGCACGTTTCTTGATCCTAGTAGTTGTACAAATGTAGTTTCTAAACAAGTTATGAAGAAGTTAATTTGGAAGCCTCTAAGCGACCAACAAATGAACTATACATTTGACCCCTCCATTAGCCGAAAAATTGTAATAAATGCAACATGGAGGAATTTTACTACGAATTCATTGTTTCAATATGATTTATTACCTCTTCAATTTTACTGAACTTAATCCCAACCCATAAAATATTGCTTGGGTGAACAATACCAACTTGAAAATCCATGAACATTGCTTGCTCACCATCAAGATTGGTTCAATTGTGCAGACAATACAATGTGATATTCTTCCTCTCAAGACTTCTCATGCCCTTTTGGGATGTCCATGGTATCTTATACAAGGATAACGCAAGATGGATATGAAAACTCTTATGCCCTCTCCATTGACAAGGAGAAGTGTAAGTTGATGCCATCTTGAGCTCCTCCACTCACTAAATTGATGCATGTCGGTTCCTTTCTTATGAAGCAAGATGATTTTTTTTTACAGCAAAAGAAAATTATATTAATGGGAAAAGAATTTACATGAGGGAGAATGAGAAATCTCCCAAAGAAAATCTATAACAAAGCATAAAAAAACAACAAAAACCTACATAAAAAAAGAAAAACTCAACAAACCAGCACGCTCCTCAAATCTCTTTGAATCTCCAGGAAACTACACCAGTAAAAAAAACAAAACCAACACACCGCAATGATGCTAAGAACTGATCTTATCCCCAAACCAACTCCCGAATTAACTTTTTCTTGGAGAAAATCCTTGCATTCAGCTCCATCCATAACCCCCATAAAATTGCAAATACACCACACCTCCATAAGGCTACCCTATCCTTCCTACTGCCAAAACCTGTGATAGAAATGGCTTGTAAATCTTCCACTTGTACAGGGTATACCCAACTCTCCCTCATAATACCAAACGACTTATTTGAAGTCCTCCAAGCAAAGTAACAGTGTAAAAGGAGATGAGAAGTCGTCTCAGAGTCCTTGAAACAGAGCACACAAACATAAGGAGAAAGAGCCTTCAAATGTCTTCTAATTTGCAACAAGTTGTTAGTATTTATTTTACTAAGCACAACCAACCAAGTGAAAGCCTTAATTTTTTAGGGAGACTTGGCTTTCCAAATTATAGGAAAGAGTGGAAATGAAGAATTAGAACGAATCAAGAATTCAAAAAAAGATTTGCGAGATGATATTATTTGGTGATGTACTCCTTGGTATTTCTCCTGACTTGACAAAGTTGAGTTCTTTTCAAAAGGTGGGAATTGACATAAGATGGGAAGCAGGTACTGGGATGGATCATTTTGACAGAGTTTGGAGGCCAATTTCAAAAAATAGGGCCAATGGACTGCTGGGTCCTAAACCTAAATGGGCTTAGTTAATTAGTAGTTTATTAGTTTTCTTGTAGTAGGACTATGTGTTTTGGGGTTCTGTTAATACTTGTGTATTTTAGGGGCAAGTTTGTAATTTCATGTATTTTTAGGGGCATATGTGTAATTTATTGTACTTTAAGTTTTCTTACAAATAGTGTGAAGGCCATGTAAGAAGTGGTTTTTGATGAATTTGAAATGAACACGAGTGTGTCCCCCCCCCCCCCCACCAAGGCATCTCCTTTCCTCTCTCCTCTCCACTATCTCTCCCAAATTATATGTTGGCTGTAATTCCATGATGCTGTCCTGCATCAGTTTGGTAGGTTTGAGATTAAAGACTTGTATTCACCGTGTGCTTTTCCCTGTCCCTTTCCTCTTCTTCCACTTCACTCTCTCTCCATGGCACACTCCATCACAATCCACACAATAAGACAACACATTAACAAATGATCCACTGTCTGCAATAGAATTCACAGATGCAACACTAGTTAACAATTGTTAAATTGCAAAAAAAAAAAAAAAAATGTTTTATATGGATGGAAATTTTCCTAAGAACCCAAGAGAAAATGATGCTTTTTTTAAGGAACCTTTGCTTCCCTTAGATTCCTCCATTTGAAATTCTTTTTAGCCCCCTTCTATCAAAACGTTATAATAGCAACAAACTTCAACCAAGCAGATGTTTCCGACATAAGTTGAACTCCATACTTTCATCAGTCTATTATTGCTAGAAAACAGCTAGTATAACTATTAAAACCTAAGTCTTATCAAAAGGGCTAGTTTTTCAATTTATAATAACTGTAAATTGGACCCAGCTTTCTTATTTCTTACATGAAAAAAAGAGTTTAATAATTGCATCAATGATAAAGAAATTATCCACTCAATGAAACACAGAATGCAATGGGATTAAATAACATCACGATGTACTAACCATTTACTTACAATAAAATACGATGACTGCTGAGAATCAATTGCCTCAATGTATGGAGCCATTTCCCATCCTGAAACAGAATCATTGCTATAAATAACAAAAAGTATAGGACCCAAGATTTATCAATGAACTATTCACTCAATTCAATAATAAGGGCAAAGTCCACTCACACCTCCTTCCTGAAGTTTCAGATAATAACACATATTCCACCACCACCAAACCCACCCCCCCCCCCCCCGGGCCCCTTTCCAAGTTCTAAAATGACACCAAGCACCCTCACTTTATAACATCAGTAAAGCTTAGACACTTTTGATCAAGGGTTAAGAAAAACCTACAATTTGCTGATGTCATGGCCTTACTTGCAATAAACAGCTAAAAGTTTAACAATTCTAAGGAAAGGGGTATAACATAACAATTAATAAAATAAAGCGATTGTGCTCAAAATGACACCAATTGAATATCAATTTAGATGGTCCAATTGCCTATGGAGCATACATATAAGCATTAGGTATCTCACCCACACCTAGAAATGTACCCAAAAAATAATACTACTAACTACTAAGAAATAAATAATTATCCACTAAAAGAGCTAACATTACAATAAAACAAAATATCAAACTGAATAATTAGATCAAGACAAATAATTCACCATCGAAATTGCCAACATTATAATTAAAAAGACCTTGAACTCAACATAACTAAGAGATGCATAATACCAACATAGTCTTCACTCTTCATTGAGATAACATTCTTACAGTTTTTCTTTAAAAAAAAAAATTAAGTGCATAGAAACTTGACATATGCTCAATATTGAACCACACCTGAGAAGATTTTACAAACCATAACATGCTCTCGAGTTGAGCACAGGATGGGAAAAAAGGAGAGTCATCAAAAAATTCGTTCAATTTTATAAAACTTTTGCTATAATTGAGTCCAAAAGTTCCTAAGAGTTTAGAACACACAAAAATATTGAGAACCAAATTATTAAAATAGTGTAATTCAGAACTCACCAAAGAGAGATCCTTTAGGTAGGGTTTATTTTGTGTTGCCAGAAATTGTCATCACAGTTCTAACGAGCTTGGGACATGGAGGTTTTAAGGAAAGAAGGAGGCTTGGGTGGTGCTTCACAAACTCAAAAAATTTGTCCATGGAGAAATGAGAACCAGAAAGGGAGGGGAGAGAGAGAGAGGAGGGGAAATGAAAAAAGAATTATGAAATTTGTGTCATTTTGCAAAACATGAAGTTGTTCAACTGAAAGGAAAATTTGTCAACTTTAAACAGCCATTAGGTTCCACCAAACAGCAAACTTTGGCAGAGGGCTTTAGTGTCAATGTGTCACTTTTTAAACCTCATGAATGGAGTGTTGTTGTGTAAAACATCAAGTTGCATGAATGCATTTTACCCTAACAATTAAAAAAATAATTCATGAACTAATGTATAGACAAACTGTTTGCAGAAAATTAAAATATTTTTGTCAGCATACAATATTATTCTAGTATATGTCTGAATGTTGTCACACAAAATGCATTTTTCTTAATAACCTAAACAGCTTTCATATTCAACTGTTTTTCTCTGCATTAGAAACTTCAGCAACCAAAGAAAGGAAAACTCCTAGTCTCCAAAACAATCAGTTAATCTTGATCTCCGCAAAACCCACAAGGTGGTTCAAATTTTGTTGCTAAAAAAGCAGAATTTATTGCCAATGCCAAATTTCAATGAATATATTTGTGCAGCCAAAACACTATTACCGTCAACAAGATATACGTCCTTCCCATATCTCAAATGAAATCATTCATTACCAAATCACAAAGGAAGGTGCGATCCAATTACAATCTACAATGCATCTTGAAGAGTGGCTGTGAATACAGTGGCTTGCTTTCCAATGCCAAAATAAATGTAAAAATTAAGATTAGCACATAAGCATAGCCATTCAAAAGCTCAAGCAGCTTACTTTGCATTTCATCGTGTCGAGTGCTCTTTTCAATTAAAAGGCATCGAGCTAGGATAACTAACTGCTGGATTCCCTTCAAAGGCCCAATAGCAGTACCACCATTTTGATTGCCGTTGGCTCCAATTCCAGAATCACTATCACTCTCTAATAGTCTTGGGATCATCAATATGTCAGAAGCTTCAACAGTTTCATGTCGACTTACACACTTATTATCTACATCGATACTATAGACATTGCTTAGGTGCTCAAGGGGCATAGTGGAGCGGGTATCAGCATCATATGACGTGATTTTGTTGGCAACAAGTACAAGCTGTGCCTTTGGCTCTGCCTATATCAAGATATGATCTGTAAAGACAATAGTAAAGAATAATTATAACAAAAAAAATCCCAATAATATCTTTTTTGAAATGTACCTGATGTACAGTGCGAAAGCCAAGAGCCCCAGCTACAGAAAGTTGAAGCCCAGATGCCACTTCAGCTGATTCAAGATGTACCCTGATGAAACAAAAAGGCAGCTCAGCCAACAACAAGAAAAGAAACCTTTTTTTCCAACACTCAAAGGAGAACCCTCAATTGTTTTTAATAGTGTGCCACATTAGAATCCACAATCAGAGTCCTCTAAATACAAACATAATCATTAAGCTCATTAATGAAGATAAAACTGCACAAAAGTGCATTATCTATTTTTGTTTTTTGGTTTTCAATGGGAGTGTAGTGAAGGGGTATGGGAGGGGAAGGCATAAGGGGTAACAAATATGAGTTCAACCAACACATTTGAGCTTTTCTATTTGAAAAGTTTAGCTGCAGTAAGAAATTCAAATCATTCTGAACCCAACTGCAATTGTCAAGAGACAGCTTTAGAAGGTCCCCCACTTGTTTCCAATCAATCCAAGCATGAACCAAAATCATTTACAAATGAAATATTTTAAATTAAAAAACCATGAAAATCATACAGAGACGTTCACTCTTCATAGCCATTTAAGAGATCATAAAAGAGACTATAGCATGTCTCAGAGATTTTTTTTTTTTTTTCCTGAAAATATGCACTAATTCATTCCACTGTGGTCATTTTACATCATTTTGCACTATCCTTGGACCATAAAAATATGGAACTTGGCCATCTCTATGGTCAAGCAGAACTGGGTCACTGCAACTACAATGGAGCCGAAATTATGAGCTTAGAAAGGGATTTGCTCAAACAAGGAAGAAAGAAAGTCTCTTTCCCTCATCCCCCTTGCTACTTTTTGGGTGGTGTGAGGGAGAGGAACAATAGAGTTTTCAAGGGAACAATTTCACCCCTTCAGGCTGTTATGGGCTATTAGATAACTATGATTTCTATTTGGCAAAGTGGGCTGGTTGGGAGGGACTTTTTTGTGATCCTTCATTTCCATGACACCTTACAGTAAGGGTTGTGTTGTTTTTGTTGTTCCTGTTGTACTTGAGTGCCATCCCTTTGATGCCTTCATCCTACAACTAATAATATTTTTTTCTCTTGTTTCTTCGGCTGATTTAAGTAAAAAAATAATAAAATAAAAATAAATACCTCAATAAACTGAAAAGCTTGTCCTACAACACCAAGCCGCAAAACAATGGAGAAATAAACGAGTGTGTATCTCGCTACTGGCATAAAAGGAAACAAAGTCCCACTAGGCTGGGTCAGTCAGCTATATGAATACTCTTTCACCATTTCGCACAACCTATGGCAGTAACCTCATAACAGTGAAGTGTTGTCAAATACTTCTCCCATGCATAATCATTCTCCTCAAAATTCCCTTAACATTTGTGCACATACACAGGTAGAATGGAGCAAGGCTGCCAATTATCCACCTTCACCATCTACATTCCTTAAAGGACAGCTCGAAAACGTTATCTACAATTACAAATAAGCAAATTATGGTTGAAAATAGGTGCATAAAAGTTATTTTTTACAGTTCATGGAAAGGGAAAGTGTTTCTTATCATCATGTGAATTATGTGATGCAGATCATGATTTTAGGTGAATTGTAGACCACAAAACAAATAAAAAAATAAGCTGAAAATTCTGGGGAGTGAGGAAAAGGTGCGGTATTTGTTAGAAGGCAAGTAAAATGGGGTTAAAGTTTAGGATTCAAACGATTAGGGTTTGATAACTAAAATAGGGGGGTTAAAGGGCTGGTGAATATAAAATGGGCAGGGAATTGAGGAAATAGAAACACAAAAGAAAGAGAAAATTGAAGAAAGCTCACAATGAAGAAAAATTTGTATTCATCAATTGCATATCATTGCACAGAAGAAACTCAACTATCCAAATGGACATATAACTTTGAAGTCTTCAACCTTGAAAGCTTACAATGAGGGGAAAAATAAATTTTACCCTAAATGACATTAATAGTGCATTTCACTTTGACAATACAAGAATTGATAAGAAAAAAACAAATCCATAGGATTTTTGTGCCCCATTCATTCCCTCACAAACCACATAAAAACATCTCCTTTAATCAAATACATGGGTAGAGGGAAGGGGGGATGACCCAAACCCAGGCCTTAGACCTAGAGGGAAGCATTCTTATTACCAAGCAGCCGCTAAGGTTACCATCAAACATCTCCCACTCTAGAATGAAAATCTTTTTAATGTGGCGACCCAAAAAAGACATGAACTCTATTGTCTAATTGCAATGCTAAGATTGTGAAAATTGTTGGTGGCGGTTGTTCTTGGAAGTTCATTTCCTATATATCTTCCTTGTTTTTCCCCAATATTAAATGTAAAGTAGATGACAGATCTCGCATCCATTTTTGGGAGGATGTATGGGTGGGAAATACTTCTTTTTTATATCATTCCCCTCATCTTTTATTGTCTTTCTTATCTTTGCTTAATAAACCGAATTCTGCTTTCATGATTATAAAAGGGGAATCTATTTCTTGAAAATTTTATTTTCAAAGGAATCTCAATGATCACGTGGCCACTGATTTTTCTTTACAGTTGAGTTCATTGGATACTTTTCTTCTATGGGAGTACTAGAGTCTGGGCCTAGGATGGTTCTGGGATCTTTTCTAGTAAATCTTTTTTTTTATTACAAAAAAAAAAAATAATTACTGTTGAATAATTGGGTCAAATGGAAGACCTCATCACAATAATAGGTCTCCCCTCACATTTATAATATATGTTAAGTACATACCAATGACCACCCTTATTAACTCTCACTTCTTAACATAAAAATAACACACTAATAATACTGAATGACTAAAATAACCATCAACACTCCCCCTCAAGCTGGAGCAAATATAGGGCAAATATATCATAAGCTCCTAGCTTGTTATAAATTTAACATGAGCACTCCCCAAGGATTTAGTAAATATATCAGCAAGCTGAAAATCAGACTTCACATGAGTGGTGGTAATGAGCTTCTGCACAAGTTTCTCCCAAACAAAGTGGAAATCAACTTCAATGTGTTTTGTCTGCTCATGAAAGACCAAGTTTGAGCGATATAAATTGAAACTTGATTATCACACATGAACTTCACAAACTAAGGATGTGGAAAATCCAATTCTTCCAACATGTACTTCAGCCAAACAAATTCAAATATAGTGTGAGTCATGGGCCTATACTCTATCTCAGCACTTGACCTAGCCACTGCAGTTTGTTACTTACTCCTACAAGAAACCAAATTACCACCAACAAAAATACAGTACTCGATTATTGATCTTCTATCGAAAGGTGATCCAGCCCAATCTACATCAATATATCCCTGAATATAAGTGTGTCCTCAATCCTATTATAAGAGACCTCTCTCAGTTGCACCTTTAGATATCTCAAGATGTAAATTACTACATCCTACTATCCTAGTGACTTGTTCTCAAAGAATCAAGAAACTAACTCACAACACTTGCTGCAAAAGATAACTTCGTCTAAGTGATCATGAGATAATTTAGCTTTCTACGAGTCTCTGATATCGTCCTAGATTAGGCAACAAATCCCCCATATCTAGAACTATCTTATTGTTCGGACTCATAGGTGCATCAATGGGTTTGGATCCCAACATCCCAAACTCGTCAAAGAGATCAAGAACATACTTCCTATGTGACAACGTGGTTCCCATACAAGATCTCAATAATTCTACACCCAAGAAGTACTTTAATGGTCCCAAATCCTTGATTTGAAACTTAGTCTATAGGAAATTCTTTAGGCTCTAGATACCTTGATGATCATCACCAGTTGTCACAATATGATCAACATACACAATAAGCAGAATCTTGCCAGAAAGAGTACGACAATAAAATACAGATGGGTAAAATCCAACAACACCCCCTGAATTTTCTAAAAATGACACTCCACCCCATGTGTTTTTGAAAACTACCAAAAAACCCCCTAAGGTTTATGACAAATTGAACCTTCTACTAGTTGACAGTTAGTCAACCATTAAGTATATGTAAAAAAATGAATTTTACCCTTAATAAAATGATAATTTTGTATTTTTTTATTCAATTGTGTTAAGATAACTTAAGAAAAGGACACTAATTTAATAAATTAAGTTGGAAAAATTGTTCACTTAAGTATAATATATTTTGAAAATTGAACTTGTAAGTGAATTGGACACCTAAATCTCAAGTTAACCAGCCTAACTAATTCGGGTCATCCAGTTGACATAAGCATGGCAACATAATTAAATTATTATTTCAAAAAAATGAAAATATATGAAAAATAAATAATCTACTAATTAAGAAAAAATATTTAAACAATTTTATTGTTCCAATATTTGCTATATACAATTTTCATGCAAATTAAATAAATAAATATATCTTCAAAAAATAAAATATAGTTTAAAAATCAGCTCATATTTAATAACATAACAACTTGGATAAAACTAAAAAAATCGGTGAATTTCCTAGATCAAAGGTCAACCAATTAATATAAATTAAAATGTTCTTCATCCATTTAACACTCATATTTTATACACAGAACAGCTAAATTTAGCTTTATAATTTTCATTTAAGAAGTATGAATTTTGAAACCTTAGTTTATGTTTTTTTTAACACTATGTTTGGTAGGTTACTTGAATTTAAAAATATTGAATTATGTTTTATTTGCTTTATAAAGTGCTTACTCATTAAATTTTATTGAAAATTACGTCTAACAAACATTTTGTAACATTATAATTATTAGGTATTTTTATGATTTATTAGTAATTTTTATTTTTCATTTTTATTTTTTAAAAATTTTAAAATAATAATAAAATTATTTTACCATACAACAACAACAAAACCAAGTCTTAGTCCAACTAAGTGGGGTCGGCTATATGAATCATTTTCCGCCAATTTATGCGATCATGGACCATTTCTTTTGATAGATTCAACGATATTAAATCCTTACTTACTATCTCCTCCCAAGTTATTTTAGTTCTACCCCTACCCCTTCTACTGCTCCCCACAGTAAGTAAGTCACTCTTCCTCACAGGTGCACTATAAGGCCTACGTTGCAAGTGTCCATACCATCTGAGTCGTCCCTCCCTTATCTTATCTTCTATAGGAGCTATACCTAACTTACCACGAATATATTCATTCCTTAATTTATCTTTCAATGTTATATCACCCATGCATCTAAGCATTCTCATCTCGGCCAACTTTTATTTTTTGGATATTATGTTTCTTATGTCATAAAATTATTTTATCATGCTATGTCAACTGATTGACCCGAAAGTGACTTGATCGGTAAACTGTTCAATTTGAGAATCGGTTAGGTTTTCGATTCATTTACTCAATTTTAAAGACATTAAACTGGCCAATTTTCTCAATTTAATTTATTTAAGTCAATTTATTATTTCATTAAGAGTAAAAAATCATTTTTCCACATATACTTAATGGTTGACTAACGGTCAACTAGCAAAAGGTTCATATTGTCAATAAATTTAAAATTCAGGGGGTTTTTAGTAGTTTTCAACAACGCAAAGGGTGGAGAGTCATATTCAAAAAACTCGAGGGATAAGGGGCATTGCTAGATTTTACCCAATATAGAATTGTCTACTACACATTGTCGAAAGCCAAACTCAATTAGTACAACACTAAATCAACCAAACCATGCTTTGGGAGACTATTTTAAACCATATAATGACTTCTTGAGCAGACACACTAAGCCTGACTCCCCCTAAACAACAAACTCAGGTGGTTTCTCCATAAAGCCTCCTCCTAAAGATCGTCATGTAGGAAAAAGAATTCTTGACATCTAACCAATGTAAAGGCCAACAATAGGGCTAGCTAGCAACAATAGAGAATGTGTCCGAATAGTCCAAACCATACACCTGAGTATATCCCTTGGCAACAAGGCAAGCCTTCAATTGAGCCACGGAACCACCTAGATTGACCTTCACAGTGTACACCCAACAACAACCAACCATAGACTTGTCAAGAGGAGAGGTTCCGACTCCCAAGTATCATAATCTTGTAGAGCATGCATCTCTTCTATCATTGTATTCCTTCACCCCAAATGGGATGGGGAAATAAACTTTGAAAGAGCAATAAAAGACAGAATACTAACAAAACAGTAGTATGAGGGTGAAAAGAAGTCATAACAAACAAAATTAGAAAGTGGATGTTGGGTACAAGTGCGTTTACCTTTTCAAACAACAATAGGAACACTTGGGAAATAGGATCATCTAACAAGGGAACTAGAGGCGTAGAAGTGGAAGCTAGAGGAGTCTCTCCTCCCTTGAGTCGCAATGTGTGCACTTGCAAATTAGGACAATCCAAGCAATGGGAAGGACTCAAACTATTTAAAGATGTAGGAGGATTTGGCAGAGAGAATAAGTTAGGATCGGGAAAGCTAGGTAGAGGAAGGGACTCATCAAGGTTAACAAAACTCAAGGAATCATAATAGTATGGTGTAGACTCAAAAAATATGACATCGGTTGAGACAAAGAATCGATCATCAATGTCATTTTTTTTTAGAATAGGAATAACCCAGAAAAATACATTTGAAAACACGAGGATCAAACTTGTCCATTCCTGGATTTAGCTGATGAACGACGAGCACAATCGAATATGCGAGGAGGAAGAGAGAACAAAGGAGCTTTAGGGAAGATAATTGAATATAGGATTTTACCACCAAGAACAAATGATGACATTTTATCAACGAAAGAGCAAGCAATGAGCACAGCACCAAATAACTTCGGGAACATTCATTTGATACAAGAGGGTTCAATTGATTTCGAGAATATGTCCATTCCCACACAAGATGACTGATGGATCATGCTAGAGTTAGCCATATAGGTAGAGAATTAAGTACTAAAGCACTCCATAGCATTATCACTACAAACTATCCAAACTAGCATATCAAACTAAGTTTTTATTTGAGAACAAAAAACACAAAAGATATTAAACAACTCTTAACAATCTTTCATTTAATGCAACCAAGTCATTCTGGAGTGATCATCAACAAACGTAACAAAGTACTAAAACCCCAACTTTGAAGTGACATGACTAAAACCCCAAATAAACTAACATAAAGGGGCTAACAGCTCTTTTATTGACTCGAGAGGCAAAGGGCGATGATACTTTCCTAATTGACAAGACTCACATGCAAGGTTAGACAAGGAACTCAAAGTAGGAACTATCTATTTTAGATTGTCCAATGATGGATATCCAAGTCGACAATGGATTTGATGTGGCGTGGCAGCAGCACTATAGACAATAAAAGAAGAGAGCAACTCAAAGAACTAAAGTCCACCAGCCTCACGACTTGCACCTATCATCTTACGCATCTTCATATCATGAATAAGAACAAAATCAAGAAAGAAGGTTATAGACCAATTTAGTAACTTTGCAATTTTACTAACAAGTATGAGATTGACGGGATATTTAGGAATGTAAAAAACATAAGAAAGATAGATGGAGGGACTAGGATTTACTTACTGCCACTATCCACTTAATAGTGATAGTGGACCCATCAGCAAGGGTAACTTGAGGTAGATTTTTAGAATATTAAAGGGCAAAAAAGAAGTTGGTGACACCTATCATATGGTCAGTACCAGCAGAGTCGATAACCTAGTGACTAGTGAGAGAGATATGAGATGACAAATAGACAATATGATTACTTTTCTAAGCAAAAGATGCAATGTGAGGAGATGCTTGTTGGGATGCCTACTACTGCAGGAACTTTGAATACTCCTCTGAGACAGTTATAGTACATTGTTCACTCAAATAAGTAACTGACGAGGGAAATACATTTTTGGGATTTCACGACTCCATCCCAACACACATACCACCTTGATAGAGCAGCAGATCAGAAATACACAGTGAACATGTTTTTGGAATTCACCAACTCCATCCCAAAAGACACAAATTCTGACAACTGATGCAACCCACAAGCACACGAAGAACGAATCAGGGAAGAAAAAAAAAAAAAAAAACACAGCAAATACCACTGTTCTAGGCCCCAGTAAAGTCAATAATAATTGACAGACAGATTTGAAAGCATCAAACAACAATTCCCCAAGTGCTGCACATGAGCAACTAAAAAAACTTCAAAAACATGTATATACAGGGATTCAAGCACTGCTGGATGAATTCAAGCCAGAAACATGCCTGAAATTAGCTTCACACACGGCCACGTGGGGTCTGCCCCAGCTGCCTTTGAATGGCGCATGGGAGAAGATCTGGAGTTGGGATGGGGGCAGATCAGCAATGTCTGTGGATGATTATGATGTTTTTCCTTTTTTTTTCAAAATCTATAGTGGTTTTTGTGTTCCCGAATGGGCATTGTCGCCCAGGAACTTTCCGGATACAGATCTGGCTTCCAGCAGCTGCTGGCTCCTTTTCAGGGCTATGGTCTCAGAATGATGCTCTGATACCATGTGGAATAATTGGGTAAAATGGAAGACCTAATCATAATGATAGGTCTCTCTCTATATTAATAATATATGTCAAGTACATACCAATGACCATAATACCCTTACTAACCCTCACTTATTAACATAACACTAACACACTAATAATGCTAAATGACTAAAATAACCATCAAAAATTACAATGGAAGGGAATAAGAAATCTTTCAGAAAAAGAAGGCAAAAAATAAAACAAAAATTCACATCAGAGCTGCCTTCCAATCCCTTTGGGTATCAGGCAGCAAGAGCGCCCCCCCCCCCCCCCCCCCCCCCCCCCCAAAAAAAAAAAAAACCCCAAAAGAATGTGCCCAAAAAGAAGCAAAAAAAGTAACTTCCCTAAAGAAAGTTTGCAGATGTCTTCTGGTCTTTGAAAATTCTAGCATTCCTTTTGAGGCAAAGCATCCACAAGATTGCATACACTGCACAGCTCCAGAAGACCCTACCTCTTTCACTCTTCCCAAAACCCTAACACTTCACCAGCGGAAAATAATGAATAGTTTCCAGAGCCACCCAATCCCAAAAAAAGAAAACAAGAAATTCTGCATACACCTCACTCCGGCAACGAAGGAGATATGACTATCAGTCCCATTTGCCTCACAGAACAGTATGTAAACATCTGGACTTGGGGCTTCGTAAGGCCTCCTTATCTGTAACACCTGTTACACATCATTCTTGTAAATCTTTTTTTCTCTCATTTAATTTGTTCTCATACGTCTTCTCCTCTAATAAATTGTATTTGAAAAACTAAGGCTCCTTCTAAGGTCAAGGATTTTATTAGTTTGGTAGTCCTTAATGGAGTTAACTGTTAACACCAACAATCTTACAGAGAGTAGGAGGCCCTACAAGTTTGTGTTCTGTGCTTTGATAATGCCAAGACTGATTCCCATATTTCCTCGCATTGCTCAATGGCTTGGAATATATGGAATAGATTGTTTGGGCTATTTGCCTCTTCGGGTGCGCCCAGCATTGCTGGAGGCTTTCTCACATATTTATTTCAAATGTTTGGGGAGAAAGAAGGATGCTAAAAAGCTGTGGCATTCTGCTATATTTGCTTTGTTCTGAGGCATTTTGTTGAAAAGGAATGACCATATTTTCAATGGATGCTCACCAACTTTGCCATTGTTTTGGGATAGAATTCGATTTCTGTCTCTTTGGAATTTCTCCTCTAGGTGTCTCAGAGGGGATATATTTTTCAGACTAGAGGGATTAGATAGCATGGCTGACTCAATGTTGTATCCCCTTCTTTATCTTAATAAAACTTATTTTTCAGTCAAAAAAAAATTGTAATCACCACCGAAGAATCTAAGATTGATAAAGCATTTCCCCTAATGTGGCCTTTGGCTTGCAGAATCAACTAAATATTTTTGGGGATCCATGAGGATTCCTGGGTCTTCCTACATTTGATTGACATTTTAACACTGGAAATCTCTTTCTCAAGAATCCTACATATTTCCACAATGCTCTTCATGCATTGGCATCGCATTGCCATTTAAATGAGTATACAGATTCCTAGGATGGGGGAAATCACCAATAAAGCATGAATTTACACCTTGAAAAGGAGAAAAAACAAAAACAAAAACAAAACAAAACAAGGGAAATCACCAGTAAAGCATGGATTTTTACACCCAAAAAAATATATATTTGAAAAATCTGAAAATACTCTCGCGTGCTTCTAATGAGAATAAAGAAAAATTAAGCTATTTGATGCCCCCAAACTCAAGATATCTCTCCCTCTCCTCCCCAACAACTTTTCCATTGTCATCTTTCAGGATCTTTGGTGCAAATGGATCCATCAATGTGCTACCACTCCAACAATTTTTGAGATCATTAGTAGTTGCCCTTAAGTTTATTCTAAATCATCTACACTGCGGAGGCAAGACCATCGTCTTTTCTTCTTTTTTTTTTCTTTTTTAATAGCAACAAGTGACAACAACGACAGACCAAACTCTTAAGTCCCACTAGGTGGGGGGGTCAATCTTCTTCCAAAGCAGCAAAAAATTCAATTTCTTCCCTGAAAAGAAACATGCTTTAACTGACTAACCCCATCAGTCTCCTAGTCTTCAACAAGTTATTGGTATTGATTCCATTAAGCACAGCCTACTTGATAAAAGCTTGAATTTTTGGGGGGGGCTTTGGCCTTCCAAATAGTATTATAAAGAGGGAAAAATAAATTAGAGCAAATGAAGAATTCACAAAAAGATTTACATGAACATACCCCAAAGGATCCAAGGACCAAGAACTAGTATCCACTCCCAAAGAATGACAACAATTATTCAACAAAATCAACAAAGTAGAGAGCTCGTCCAACTTTCTATCATTACAAGATCTTCAAAAATAATATCTCAGGAAGACAAAAGACCACCAGAATGAAAAAAATAGCAATTTGACCTACACACAACACCCCACTTCACCAAATGGTCCCTATAGCCCCAGACCACAAAAAATCTCATAATTTTATCTTACGATCCCCACAAAAATCTCAAAAATAGGCATATGATACAGCAAGATACTAGATAGACAAGCCTAGATTAGAGTAATTCTATCCCCAAGAGAGAAAAGAGTCCCATTTCCAACCATCTAGATGCTTGGCCACCCTTTCCACTACTGGATTACAAAAGTTCCCAGACCCAAGATTTGACCCCAATGGGACCCCTAGATATGCCAAGGGCTAATCCAATGAATCACCCCACAACAAAAGAAAACTCCCTAATTCGCTAAGCAGAAACATTAATAGCAGCTGGGCCACTTTCCCCATGTTAATCTTAAGCCCAAAATCCATCTCAAAATATGGAGAAGACCCAAAATACTCATGAGAGAAGGACTATGGTCATCCAAAAATAAAATGGTGTCATTAGGAAGGTGTAAAAACACCACTCTCTCCCTCCCCACTTCCATACTATTCACTAGACTATTGTCCACAACCCTATCAACCATCCAATTCAAACATCAGCCCCTAAAACAAACAAAAAAGGGGAAAGCGAGTCACCTTGTCTAATCCCCCTCGAGGAACTATACGATTTAGGTTCCTCATTCACTATCATCTCTCTCTAAAACCCTTCCTCACAAAAACTTGTACAAGAAATTCCGACTCCAACATAGGCTTTCTCAAAATCCAGTTTAAATATGAACCCTTTTCTTCTTTCTCCTCTGAATATCCTCTACCACCTCATAACCTACCCAAATGGCATCCACTATCTTTCTAACCCCCCCCCCCCCACAAACGCACTTTGAGCCATAGAAATGATCTTATCAAGCACCACACTCAACCTATTAGCTAATACTTTAGTCACTAGAAACTAGACTAATAGGTTTGTAATCTGCAATCTTGATAGATCCACTCTTCTTTGACACCAAAGTAATGAATCTGTGATTAATACTCTTGCTCAGAATCCATTCCAATAAAATTAATTAAAGACCTTAAGCAAGTCCCCCTTAATCACTTCCCAACAATCATGAAAGAAGGCCAAACTAAAACCATCTGGCCCCGAAGCCTCTCCATCCCAAACACAGTATACCTCCCTTCCTCCACAAAAGGTCTCACCAACCAAGACATAATCTCCAGATATGGATCCCACTCTAAACCCTCAATCATCAGTCTACATACATCCTCCTCGAAATACAAGTTAAAATATTAATCAGCAATCTTGGAGGCAATCTAGCTAAGTTCAAAGACAATCTCCCCCACTTCCCACATACAATTCCCTAACCAAATTCTTCCTCATTTTCCCATTCGCTGGCCTATGGAAAAATCTAGAATCACAATCACCATCTTAAACCCATCTAAACTTGGTCTTCTGTCACCAACTTCACACTTCCTTAAAAATCAAATCCTCCAACTCATTCTTCAACGAGACCCTTTTCACCTCAGCACCCCCTCACTCTCCAAGAGACTTAACATGTTATTCCTTTCTGTTTAACAAAATTCAACTCAACTAAAATACTAGTCTTTCTAATCCTAATATCTCCAAACACCTTCCTATTCCAATCTTTCAGCTTATCTTTCAAATGCTTTAACTTCCTTATAAACCTATACACTTCCCACCCCCTCTCTAATTCCTCTCTTCCAGAATTCCTCACCAACAGCTGCAAGGTATCATGATCCAAACCCATATTTTCAAACCTAAAGGGAATAAAATGAAACCTTGCTTGATTCCACAAAAATAGGAAAGAGATTAGATGAAAAGGTGTATGAAGAATAGTTTGGGGGAGGTTGCAGAATTGGCCTCCCATTCACTGTAGAACAGAAACCTATCAAGCCTACTTGTGCCCTAGCTCCACCCCGAGACCAAGAAAAGCTAGCATTACCCAAAGGGATATGTCTCAAGCACACTCCCTAATAAGCAAGTCAAAATGTTGCATGCTTGCTGCAAACCTCCCTCTCTCCTTTTTTCCCCTAAAAACCTAAGAGCGTTAAATTATCACCACCCAAAATCCACCCAAGGGAACAAAAACCAAGAGCAAAATAAAGCTCATTCCAAAAAAAAAAAAAAAAACTCCTAAGAGTTGGCCTAAAAGGATCATACACAAAAGAAACCCACCGCTAACTCCTACCTCTAACTTCTACCAAGACAGAAAGGGAAAAAAATCCACCCAACTACACACCAAAAATTGAACGAGCGTCCCACATAATAAGGATGCCCTCCACTAAACCCCAAATGGGTAAGAAGACCTAGTCCTCACAACGCCCATCCCGTATACTCCTTACAAGCCCATATCTACAAGATCAAGTTTGGTTTCTCGGATTAGCACAATATCAAGGGAATGTCTAACCAAAATCAACCTAATCGAACTCCTCTTCCTATAATCCCATAAGCCTCTCACATTCCAGCAAATAATCAAGGCAATCCCTTCTGTCCCTTATTATTTATCATGATGATGGAATTTTTTAGCGTCATGTTGCAAAAACCAAGAAGGATTTTTTATAGGTTTTAGTATTGGAAGGAAAGGTATAGAAATGGAAGTATCCCACATACTCTTTATTGATGACCCTTTTGTCTTTTGCAAGGCAAAACAACAGCAAATCACCAAGTTAAGGTGCATTCTCCTTTGCTATACAGTCTCAAGGGTGAGAATCAACTCATGCAAAGCAAAATTATTCCCATTTCTAAATACAAATAAATATACAAACATATATATATATATATATACATACATGAAGGGGAGCTTAGGTGCAACGGTAAGGTTGTCACTGTGTGATCTGGAGGTAATGAGATCGAGGCGTGGAAACAACCTCTTGCAAAAATGCAAGGTAAGGCTACATAGTATAAACCCATTGTGGTCCACCCCTTCCCCGCATACACGGGTGCTTTGTGCACTAGACTGCCCTTTTATATATATATATATATATATATACACATACATATAGTTTTCAACCGTATGTCCATTTTTTAAGTTTGCATAAAAAAAACTTTTATCAGTAATTAAATGTATAAAATAATTAATATAATATGTGGACCAACAACAAAGTCGCCCAAGATTAGCCAACCAGCAAAAAATATTATACACTAGCATTTCCTTTTTTCTAAAGTGTCACTTGTCTGATTTGAGGATATTTATGGAAAATATATATTATTATTCCTAAGAATAAACCAAACATGAGAATGAACATTCACATAAATCTATCAATAACACTCTTCTAAAGCAAGCATTGAAATCCTATACTCCCAAGAATCCTATATTTAGGGACTCAAGATTTCCAAAAATCATGATGCCAACAAACATTAAAGATTCCGCGAACTAAACGCCACATTAAAAAATCAATTGACGAAGTATTTTAGAAATCATGTCATATGTAAGTTGCATTTTTGTGCTCCATAGAACTAAGTCATTACTCCTTATCCTTCTTAACTTTATTTTTTAACAATTACCATGCATCACAAGGGCCTCACAAAAGTTCTTTAGACCAGTACTTGTATTTCATTCATAGCTAAAATGAGGTCCAAAATGTAGCTGATGATTTATTGAATTTAGGATTCATGAAACCAACACTAGGTAAAAAGCATTGCCAATATAAGTAACCAAGCAAGGCAAAACCATCTTGCATTATGGATATTTAATGATAAGAGCTATAAAAATTGGGTGTGGCAGTTTCTTCCAATCATTGGAGTAAATTGTTTGGTATTTTTGGAGAGAACTGGGTGCACCCTACCTCCTTGGAGGCATTTTGCCCTATGATGTTTAGGGGTTTGGGGAAGGGGAAGGAGAGTCACAAGTTCTTTAGACCATAAGATACTTGTATTTGATTCATAGCTTAAACAAGAAGAAGAAAAAAAATAGTTGTGGCTGATGATTTATTGAATTTAAATTCATGAAACAAATATTAGGTAAAAAGCAATACCAATATAATTAACCCAGCAAAAGAAAACCATCTTGCATTATGGATATATAATGTAAGAGCTATAAAAATTGGATGTGGCAGTCTCCATGTTTAGGGAAAAGGGGAAGGAAGAAAGGCTTTGTGGCAGCATTTGATTATGACTATTTTTGGAGTATATGGTAGGTGAGAAATGCTAGAACTTTTACGAGTATGGATGCTTCTCTTGACTTACTTTAGAATAGAGTGATGTTTCTTGTGTTGCTGTGGCTTAATGGCTATGGCAGATTTACAGCAGGATTGCGTTGCTTTGCACCAGTAGATTGTTTTCTAATTATTTGTCTTCTGGAAATTTGCTTTGTTCTTTTTCTTTTTATTGGGAGGATAAGATATCCTCCAAGTTTTCTTTCTTTTTTCTTCTTGTACTCTTTTCTCTCTCTCCCTCAAATAAATTTGTTTGTTTATCAAAAAATAAGCCCTATAAAAATGAGTCCCTGCACCGCACAAAAAGACAAAAATGGAAAGTAAATGAAATCAGACAGCTAAGATATCCAAAAATCTCCTAAACTCCATTTTAATATAGTAGGATGGAAACTAGAAGCCAAAAGTCTCCTAAATTTCCATTTAATTTAATAGGATGAAAGCTAGAAGCTTTTTTTTTTTTTTACCCTCCCACACAAATGTGCAGGGAGTCCGGGACCAAAGAATTTCTTACTAACAGAAAAAAAAAAAAAAAAGCCAAACAATAATAAAAATTATTTCAGAATTGGATTTGTGGAAATATAACATGAAAAAAATAAATAAAAAAGTATGCATAATTCAAGAGACATGTCACAAAGCATTCCGAATTAGTATTTTTTTTTCGAAATTATATCAATGCAGTCAAATATTTTGGCATATGACAAAAATATTCCCCATCATAAGTACCTGCAAGCATCGACTCTCCCATATGTGTTTTCTATTATTCCTGCTTCCACATGAAGCATCGACAAAATACTAAATGCTTCTTCCTCGTGTAACATGGCACCCCAATAACTTGTGACATTTTCTATAGTGCCAAAGTGATTTAAAGCTTGACCAATAAACACTTGTAGTAGATCAAAAAGAGAAGATGACCGCTCATCCAACATTCTTTGGTGAAGCAGTAGGATCCTGGCCAACCACCATGAAATGCTTCTAATACTACCCATCTCTTCAAGATGCTCTTTAAATAAAAAATCTTTAATCCTCATAAGCAACATCCTTGCAAAAACCATATACTACAAGAAAAAGGATTTTGTATCAAACTTAATGTCAACGAAAAAAATGCAAGTAATACAACAAAGGAATAAGAAGAACAACATTCAACAAACTGATACATGAATCCGACACAAACAAGCATGTTTTTCTTTTCTTATGACAAATGAAAAAGAAAAAATAAAAATGTAAATTTTCAGATGCACATCCATGTGGAACTGGCCAATCAGCGGGAGTGATCTGTAGGGAACTCAGAAAGTATGCAAGCATGAACTTGTGTAAATCCTCCACACTAGTTCAGGTAGTGACAAGCAATTAGCTAGGTCATGCAGACGCAAGATTGCAAGAATATAGTTGCTAGGGAACGAAATGATAATTCACCAGAAACCATACTTTTGGATCAGTTCTAATTGTCGATTAAAGGGTGAGTGGTGCATTCAATCAACATTTTTAAATAAGAATTAAATAAACTAGTATCATATTGTTATCTGGTTGTAAATTGATGATGAAAACATCCACAATCATCATGCCAATAAAAGACTATAGACAATTGTGACGCACATTTGAATCAAGAAAGCAGGATTTGACATATACGCATTACTAAAATTCTAATTTCAACTTCAAAACCAAACTTCAACCGAACTGGACAAAAAATCAAAACAAAAGTTTAAAAAATAAATAAATAAAAACAAAAATAAAAACAGAAATCAAAAACAAAGACAAAAAAAAATTGATTTGGTTTGCCTAACAAGTACATGCATTTCAGTCAATTTATTTATGCAATTTTTAAGTAAATAACTTCTAGATGACACTGTTGGGGTTTGTCCACACCCAACCATTATCTATGGTAAATCCAATATATTCTCCAAAGGTACACACTAGGACAGTTACATATAAGTAATAGCTGTAGCACAGTTTTTTCCTATTCTTGTCCAACTGATTTCAATTTTAACATGGAAAGGGATGTCTTTCATTTTACTGACCTCCCTGAGACCACCCAAGTTTTTTCCTCCAATGTGTCAAGCACCCAAAGCTATATTTGTGATCATAAGCACTAAGCACAGATATTTGAGCTGGTAAACTGCAAACCACAACAATCCACTTCAACTCTAATCCTATTTTAGCTGTTTCCATAAACAGCACTGCAAAGATTCAAGGAAATGTATCTAGCCTTTACTAAGTTCTTTAAGTCACCAAATCTTCAGAAATTGTAATTGAAACTATAAGCTTTGTTTTCATTTTGGAAGCCTGAACAGAATGCAAGAAATTTAAAAAGATCTAAAATTTGAAGCAGGTGCCCAAAGCGCAACCAGGATTAAAATATACTTCAGAAAAACTGTACCTTCAAAAGGTGAGCTACGAGCCTACTAACCCAAGAAAGAGAGATGTGTTTGACTATGCATTGCTCAAACAAAATATCCAAAGAAGAAATGTGCATGCCCAACAGTGAAGCCCCGATCCAATTTTGTAGTTTTCTTGTTTATAATCTCAATTCAACAACTACCAACTTCATTAGCGCACAAGCACAAGCACGAGCGCCTGCAGTGCACCCACATTCCCAAATTTTATGTAATTATCCATACCTGAATATTAGAAAACTTCCCGAACAAATCAGAACCAACTAACATTAGCCGATTATGTGCCCACACTTCCCAGTTCGCTCCACATCCAACCGCAGATTTATCGGTGAAACCAAGAGGAAACAGGGGCAATTCCTCCTTTGGCCTGAAAAAATTTCAGAAATACTCCAATATAACAGAAAACAAGTAAACAGATAAAAACATACGCACGCACATAAACAAAGGAACACTCACTCACCCAGTGACATTGGATTGAGTGAAAGCAAGAAAGGCTGCTGTAGCCACAGACATGAGAAGAACGGCCCTGCGCAACCTGTCTGTGTCATCGTCGGCGCCGTCCATCAAGAAGGAGTCGACGGCGGAAAGTAAATCGGAATATAATCGGTCGGCACACTCGACGGAATCATGGAAGGGCTCCAGTGAGTCGATGAATTTGAAGGCGGCTCGGGCGGAGTCAGAGGACAGAGCTTGAACATAGCGTCCAGCCTCGATGGAAGAGACTATGTCGTCGATCAGGGAGTGGAGACGGCGGGTGGCATCGGCAGAAGAAAGAGGCGAGGGAGATGCCACAGGAGTCGAATTATCGGGTGGTAAAGTGCAGCGCAGGAGACGGAGCTCGTACGAACGGAGCAGCTCTTTCTCAGCAGCCATGCTCCAAGTCCAAGGGCTTCGCGACCGCCGCTTCCCACACGCACAGAGAGAGAGAGAGAGAGAGAGAGAGACTACGGAGGGAAACGATTGAGTGAAGAAAGAGAGGAGGGAAAGTGGTCAAATTTGTGACTGGGTTTCTACGAGTTCGCTAAATTTAATCAGTGACGACTACTAGCCTCCACCCTCTCTTTAGATGTTTTAATTTTGTTCTTTTATTTGACTATCTCCCGTCATTTAAACTTAGAATACAACTATAACCCTTGAATGGAATAGGAATGGAGTGGATTGCAACATATAATAGAATTAGAAGTTGAATAAAATAATTTATATTTTCTTATTTGATGATAAATATAGAATTATGCTAAAATAGGGTGGGCGTTCTCATTCTCCATTTCATTCTTATGTTTGGTATAAATAATTAATAATGAAATAGAATGCTTATCAATTTTTTTAAACGCATTAAAATCTACAAATCTAATAAGTTTTTAAAGAAATAACTATGATGTCTTTTAATGAAAGGAAAAAAAATAAAGCATTTATTCATAATGTTATATAGAATTTAAAAGAAAAAATTAGATAAAGTGAATCTCGACAATTTCATTCTATCAATATCTCATGTTTTAACTGCATGCTAAAAGTTTTATAAAAAAAATCCTATTCTATTAAAAAATTCAATGATTTTTCAAATAAAATTAACATCCACATAAAAATAAAAATAAAACTTAGAATGATTTTCACCCATTCTTCCTTTTCCATTATTAGCAATATTAAAAAACTGCTCAGTTAACATGTAATCAGATCCAATTTTTATCATTTGCTTATGCATATGTCGATACAGTGATGGCAATCTAGTCATTCTGTGGACCACTAGAGGCGCTTGGAGTGATTGCCTTACATTCTTCCTAGCTTATAACATTGATTGTTGTTCTTATAACATTGATTGTTGTTTAATCTTTAAATAAATCTACTAGTTCATAGATTTTAGGATCTTCTTGTGGGAAAGTAATTAACCTATGATGAATGACATAGGAGGGTTTTAGAAAGCTGTGGTGGATGTGAGGAATTAGCATCCCAAGTTCATATGGAAGGCGCCCCTCCAATTTGGTCAACCCTCTCTCCCTACTTTAGGCGAGTATATTAGTTTTATCCTTTTTCGTGGGCTAGTAGCATAATCCAAATGTATCTTTGTGCTCTAGCAGAGCATCGCTGGTCCTGTTATGCCTTATAGTTATTTCCCAAGTCCCTTAACGAACATAAAATCATTTGTTAAAATTTTCTAAGCCATAACCATTCTCACCTCTGCAAATTTTGCCTTAGAGACTTTGGAATTCTCATTGACAAAGCTGGCTGACACCGTTTCAAAAGCATTAAAAGGATAGTCCATTTGGGGCTTATCGGCTCTGATGCAGGGTACCATCCCGAGTTTAAGAGACCCACAAATTTCTTCTCCTTGCACCGTGATCAAACAATTGCCCATTATAAACTTTAGCTTTTGATGTAAGGTGGATGACACTACCCATGTTGTATGTATCCATTGTCTTCCTAATAGCATGTTGAGAGAAGGAGATATTTCTAAGACCTAGAAGTTGATGGAGAAGGTACTTGGGCTGATTTTGATATCCAAGTTAATTTCTCCTATAATTTCTCTCACCATGTCGTCAAAAACATGGACTTCGGGTTACTCTTCCTTATATGTAATTTGTCTGCTCCTAGCCTTCCGAGAATAGTATATGGCCACACATTGAGAGTTGGACCTTTATGTATGAGCATCCTTGATACTACCATTGGCATGTGCTTAACTAAGATGTGCAAAGGGCTAACATGCCCTCAGCACTCTAAAAGAATTTCGTTATTTGTAAGCACTATGTAATTTATTGCCAATAAGGAGTTAACCAAGTTCTCAAATTGCTCATTTGGTACATTTTGAGGAACATGTGCCTCATTCAACACTTTCAAGAGGGCATTACAATGGCCTTCAAATTTTGGCAGTAGATTGAGAATGGATACGGGGGCGAACATTTTGTTTAGCTGCTTTACTATGCTATATTCACTAGTTTTTAGGTGTTGCAGAAAGCGAGTGGCATCTTCTTTGCCTACCTTACTATTTCTTCCTTCCTCTTATTCCCTTTCCTTTTTTTCTCCTACCTTCTTCTTACCCTTTCTTATTCTTTTTATATCCTTGAGAGTGCAGCTACGACCGCTTTAGGGTCATTCCTCCAACTACTACTAGGTTGGTCACATTTCCAACTATTGTCAGCTCTACACCTTATATTCATACTTCTGTGGTACTACATGATTGGTAAGGTATGGGAATAGAGTATGAGGTTTGGTAATCAATGGCTTGGCAATGAGGGTTGGTGTTGAGCTGACTTGTACAACTGTAGAGGTATAGGTGATGATGATTAGGGATTGGGACTCATGACTTATGTTCGCAACATTGACGTAATCTTTGATCTCCACTACCTCTGTGAGATTAATTTACAGAGTCCCATAATCTCATAAGAGATTAGTTTTAATATTGGTATTTACCCCTTCATGAGTAGCCTAGAATTTTAGGATACCAGCATCAATCATGTCTTGAATTTGGTGCCTCAAAATTAAGCAATTTTTTATTGCATGCCATGGGGCATTCTCATGTGGCATTCACAAATCATAATGGGATTAAATTATTTGATTTGACGCTCTGTTTTCATGAGAATTGGGGCTATTTTCCTTTGGGCCAACATCTAGTTATAAAGTTTTGATAGCAGGAGCAAAAGGGGCAGAACACTGAATTCCCTTCTCTGTTTGAGGGTGTTGTTGACTTAATTGGAGGTTTGGGGTATGGGTATTGGGCTATTAAAATCTATAGGTTTGTTGGGTTGGGGATGCATGATTGGTCGAGGAGTGGTTGGTTGCATCTAGTAGATGGGCTGTGTCATATAGGTATATGTCGCTTAAGGGGGAGTCTAATAACTTGTTGTTGGCTTGGTGTAGAGACCCAGAAAAATAATAGCAATAAAATAATAAAGGAAAATAAAATAAGGAAAAGGAAATATATTAAGGAGTAGCAGCAAAATTTTGTCGACGAACCCAGAGTCCTCGTCGACAAATGTCCTTCCAAATCTCATCGACGAAGTACACGTGTCTTATCGACGAGAAGATACTGAGAACAGGGAATTCAGGCCATTAAGGGTTCATCGACAAATTCATTATCTTCATCAACGAACACTCTTTAGTGACTCGTTGATGATTACACACGTCTCGTCGACGATTACACACGTCTCGTCGACGATGCCATGTGGCTAGCAGCCTATATATATATATATATATATATGCAGAAATCGAATTTTCAGCGAGGGTTTCAATTTCTCTCTCACTTTCTCTCTCTACTTCGGCTCTCCCTCATTCTCTCTTCAGATTCGGCTCCGTTTTTCCTCATTTCGACAATCAGAAGTTACCACGTTGATCTCGGGGAGATTCTTTACAACTTAGTCAGAGTAGATTGCTGATTTAGGATTCTTGAACACCATCCCAAAACGAGGGTAAGTAATGCAGTTGCTTGGAATATGTGAACCCAATAAAGGGGTTAGATGGTAATATACTGGGGTTGAGTTGTTTAAACTGGCATTAATGTAATTTTAGGGTAAGAGTTATGGACGTTGTAAGCATGATTTAGGGTTTTTCTACAGGCTTATCAGGAAACAGGTAAGGGAATAGATTAAATCAAGTATTTTTCAAAAAAATAAATATTTATTATACGGTATATGTTTCAGAAATTTATTTATGAATTAATGTAGTTTTTGGGAATACTGGTATTGAGTAGAGAAAGCAGATTTTATAGTTTGTTATACTATAATATGGAGTAGAACTCACTTGTGTGGCATGAGTATAAGTTTAATGTAAATACAGTATGTTTGAATATGTTATTATTTCATGGAATAAGTATGATTTTACCGTAATTTTTAGAAAAATCATAGACAATACAAAAGATAAGATATTTATAGTACGTTATAATAATACAGTTGGCGCAGATGCCGTGATATGATAAGCCGACGCAGAAGTTGAGATCATATTTTATATGATAGTTTATTCAGAAAATATGAAATGTCAACTTTTACTTAGAACTATGTAAAAGTCAGAGCTTATTTTAGAAATATGAAAATGTTATTTATGAACAAAAATATATTATGTGAAATGTATTATATAGTAACAAATCCCGAATGGTTACGTATGTTAAGAGCACGATACCGATGCTAGTTAGACAGATGGGAGAGAAAGGATACCCACTGTGTTCCAACCCCCTTAGAGGTTGTCTGAGTGTAGGCTAGGTGGACCAGATTGGTGTATAGCCGATAGTACAACCACACTATTCAGGAAGTGTGGGTCGGAGGCCGATTAGCCCAGAAGTGTAGGCGGTGTAGTAGGATACCCACTGTGTTACTGACCCATTAGAGGTTTGACAGTGTAGTAGCATGGGCAGGCTAGGATGGGTGGGCAATCGTGCGTATTTATCCCATGTTTTACTTAACCTGGTAGGCCAGTCAGCGTTAAGTCCAGCCTACGAACCGCACAACTCAGATCATGTAGGGTGAAATCATTGTATACAGATTTACATCGAGGGTATAATTCAAGTAATATACATATTTAACAGATGATTTAAATGATACAATAATTCATTATGATGTAGTAAATTTTATACTTAAAAGTACATATTATCATGTGTTATCAGTTACAACTTAAGATATATATAATAAAGTTAAATTATTTGCAATATAGTTAAATTATTTGCAATATATGTTTATAATATGATAAAACTCACGTTGCCACACGCTGATATTAGTATATTTCCCTTATTGAGAGGTGTCTTACCCCGGCATTACAAATATGTCAGAAAATTCCGACAGACGAGTGGAACGAACTCCATGATTGATGAGTTCGTTGGTACTACCCAGTTGTAGGGTAAGTAATCGTGTCGGGAGCAAGATGGATTTTTGGGGGTATTTATATGTATATGTAGAAACAATGAAACTCTGATATTGTGTATAAGTTGAGTATGTTATAATTCCGCTGCTAAGATGACATGTATATATATATAAACAGGTAAACCCCCAGTACCTATGGGTCTGGGTTGACCTACACTACGTTTTATGGTATCAGAGTATTTTTGGTATTTAATATATATATATATAGGGGTCATTACAAGTTTGGTATCAGAGCTTAGGTTGCTAGGTTCTATAGACTTTAGTATACAAAAAAAACAATACCAAAGTATAGGAATAGATCAGGAATTTAGTGAGTTAATGTTGGGGAATTAAGATGAGTATTTAGGAATTTGTTCTGTAATCGGGAAGTAGGATTTCCGTAGTGGTTTCTATGTCTTTCTTGGGGTGATGATTTTGGAAAAGTCATAGTAAACTATTGTCGAGTCGTGTTTCTCAATTACTAGACTGAATCTTAAATTGAGAATAAGGACGTCAAATTAAATTAATGATATGAGATTTTAGTTAAATAAATATGTTAGTTATGTTATGTAGACAGGGTCCTCACACTATGTTTATTATCTTTTTAGGATGGACCCTGGGGGTAGCGGCGCTTATGCTAGTGGTGATGATGGTGTGGGCCCCTTTAGTGGGCGTGACGGTGATTCAGATGCAGTTCTGCGTAGTGTAGCTCAGTAGGTTATGGCTGAGATTGCAAGAAATTCTATGGAGCAGGGAGGACCATCAGTAGACCAAGGTTACACTATAGAGAAGTTTGCTAAAATGAATCCTCTAGCATTTTCAGGAGGAGTTGATCCTGCAATTGTTGAAAACTAGATGCAGGAGATTGAGAAAATATTGTCGGTGCTGCACTGCACTGATGAACATAGGGTCCTATATGCTACATATAAGTTGACAGGTGTGGCTAAGAGATGGTGGATAACCGTGAAATTGCTTAAGGAATAGAGACCCATACCAGCAGTCATGACATGAAACCGATTCATGGAGATGTTTTTAGATCGTTATTTTCCACCCACTGTTACAGAAGCTAAGATAGCAAAATTCTTGAATCTGACACAGGGGCAGTTGACGGTTCAGCGATATGCAGCAAAGTTTATTGAGCTATCGCGTTTTGCTCCTTACATCGTTCTAGATGAGGTTAAGAAGGCAAGAATGTTTGAGAGGGGTTTGAGACATGACATATATAGACAGGTGGCAGTCCTAAAGGTGTAGGATTTCTCCTAATTAGTGGACAGGGCCACAGTGGCAGAGGAGAGCAGCCCAAGCGATGTGGGGATGTCGAGTCAAAGAAAGAGGCCCACGCCTCTGTGATTCCAAGTAGGGTCCAGCCGAGGCCCTCGGAGGGGAGACAAATACAGTGTTGAATTAGGTATAATCCCAAGAGGGGGGGTGAATTGGGTATTTTAAAATTCTTTGAATCTATTTACCACTTAATCCCTATTTGTATATTTAACTAATCAATTTCAGGGATTTATTACAAAATTAAATTTATTTTACCAATGAGTTCTTTCTACCAAATTAATTGTGTGTGACATTATTCAACCTACACATGCAATACGAACAATTTAAATGTAATGTGGAGAGTAAAGAGTAAATGGAAGAGAGAAGAGTCAGAAGACAGACGCAGTTTTTATGAGGTTTAGCCAACTCGGCCTATGTTATCGCCTTGAGCAACCACTCAAGGATTTCACTAAAATCCCTGCTCCTTAAATCGAGACGGAGCTTCTTACAAGAGCTACAACTCCTTCCTACTCCGCTGCTTACAAGAGATACAACTCTCTCCTCAACCTCGGTTCACAACCCCAACCGTGAATACAATGAAATCTATAAAGCACTCAAAATTGCTTCCAAACAAAGCTTGTGAGTACAATTCAAATTCATAATACATTAACATATGATAAAATCCAAATCTCAGAACGTATGAAATGATGTAATCGTTTATGAATGATATGTTTCAACACACAAACCCCTTTTTATCAAATCTCCCAAAAATATTTGCATAACTCGATGCTTTGGAGAACTTAGGTTAAATATTTGAATATAAAAGTAACTTTGTAGATTGCAATAATGCTAAACACACTTTGTCAAACAAACAATATTTCTCTAAATATTTAAAACTCAATGTGATCTTGGTAATATTTGACTTAATGTAAATATATATGTATCTCTAAGATGATCATACCAAAGATCAACACACTTACTATATGATTTTCAGCAAAATATCCTTCAATATATATATATATATATAGTTACAAACATAAAGGATCTTCAAATAAGTAGATTTGTTATATTGAAAATATCAGCTTTTGAATGAAATCTCACTTGAACAAAAAAATGTTTAATCAATAACTAAAACTCTTCTCAAGTGGTAATCTTCTTAATAAAATGATTTGTTATATGCACACACAAGATCAACATCTTAACAAGAATTCAAAAGTAGATTTTGCAATGATATACTCTATGAAAAATGAATATCAATAAGTAGATCAGTTTAGATATGAAGAACTCTATCCAACTTACTTTTAACAAAAAGTATGATTTATCAAACCTCAATACTAGAATGAAAAGACTAGATGAGTAAACGAGTTCCCTTTAATATTATGAGTTAATTTGCCCAAGCTTGATGAGTAGAAGTTGAAGAGTAGGCAATCATATAGCAATAAGCGCAAGTTTCTCAATATTCTTTCAATAATATGTATTCTTCTCTTTACGTTGATCTTCTCTTTTGTCTTAGCTTCCGTACTAGGGTTTAGATATTCAGTATATATAGTGTCTTACCCTTAGAATTGATCTCAACCATTGGATCAAAGAGATAGCTCGCGAGTTCTTTTAATAAAAATCAGATTTTTAAGTTTTCTCGCAAGTTCAGGCGACTGAGGTCGAAGCCCAGCGACTAAAGTCCCTTAAAGTTTTGAAAATTTAACTTGGAATACAGGGTCAGGCGCCTAAGGTGTGGTTCAGGCTCCTGAAGTGGCGAGTTCAAGCGCCTGAAGTCCCAAGTTCAGGCGATCGAAGTGCCTCGGCCAGTTTCTATATTTCCCATTAATTCTTTAGGCAACTGCACTTAATCTTCAGGCTCCTGAAAAAATTCTTCAGGCAACTGAGGTTGAGTTCAAGCAACCGAAGTTCCCATTTTCTGAATTTTTTTTTTCTAATTTAAAATTCTGCTTCGCTCCCCTTCTTGGGTCCTTTATAAAATACTTTCAAGGGTTTTTAAAAATATTTCTAAGGCCATGAAAGTCCTTTAATAATATTCATAAAATGCATGTGTCCTAAAGTCATTCTAAGTTATGATTTGAGCCTCGAATTAAATCATATGAAAATGTAAATACATGAGCTCTAATTATCCATTTCCAAGATGTTCTTGAACTTTGCCGCTTGCATCTTGATTCTCGTACTCTTTGGGTTCCACGGATCTTGCCAAGATATGTATGCTTTGTTTTATGGCTTTCATGACTCGTTATCCTTTCATGCAAGCTTAATATAGTTCCTGATCACAAACTCAATGCACAGATCAAATACCAAGTGATTTGTCATTATCAAAGCCGAGTTGGACTCATAGAGTCAACAATCTCCCCCTTTTTGATGATAACAAATACATGAGCAAAAAATATATATAATGGGTTACGCCTAATAAGGCTCCCCCTCAATTAATGCATCAAATATTCAATAAATAAAAATATGCTCATGGTCATACACAAAGTGTTTAGCCTGAATTCAAATGAAATATGAAATATGCTCATGATGAAATATGCTCATGATGTTACAACAATTTTTGTTTTTATTATTATCCTTCTCTCTTTGCATATCTCTAATAACAATTTTTGCTCATACTTCTCCCCCTTTTGACATCAACAAAAAGGTGTATAATAATAAGACATGAATGACTATAATTTTATGTTCTTCTCCCCTTTGAAATTTTAAGGTTTTAATCTTATTCAAACATTAGATTTGGAAAAATTTTACTTCTCCCCTTTTTACATCCAGCATCCCCTTTGCTAATGCATAAGTTTCAGTGATTATGTGAGGATACCAAATATTGATTGATGTGATACCAAATGTGGCCTAATGTTATGTCAAATGTGCACAAAAGTTGATTGATTGATTTGATACCAAATGATTACATCTTAAGTGACGTTGCACCCCTTGAATTATGTTATCTAATATAATTCTAGGCAACCTCTCAACTATGCATCAAACCTAATTCATGCCTAATTTGGATAAACCTATCCTCCGCAAGTGGTTTCGTGAATATATTTGCCCATTGTAACTCCGTGCATACGAACTCAAGTGTCACATCCACTTTTTGTACATGATCACGAAGAAAGTGATGTCGTATCTTTATATGCTTAGTTCGTGAGTGTAGTAGGATTCTTTGAGATGTTAATTGCATTTGTATTATCTAATCTTATAGGGATTATTTCATAACTTAATCCAAAATCTTTCAGTTGTTGCTTCATGTATAGCGTTTGAACACAACAACTACCAGCTGTTATATATTTAGCCTCAATTGTGGAAAGAGCAACTGAATTTTGCTTCTTGGAAAACCAAGAGACTAAGGAATGTCCTAAGAAATGACAAGTACCCCTCGTGCTCTTCCTATCCACTTTACTACCCGTAAAATCAGAATCTGAATAGCTTATAATCTCAAAAGATGTGTACTTAGGATACCATAATCCAATTTCCATGGTTCCTATTAGGTATCCAAGTATTCGTTTAACAACTAACAAATGTAACTCTTTTGGCGTAGACTGAAATTTTTCGCACAAACATACGCTAAACATTTTATTAGGTCTACTGGCAGTTAGGTATAATAAGCTACCAATCATTCCACGATATAGTTCGACATCTATTAGTATACCTTTTTCATCTTTGTCTAATTTCAATGAAGCGCTCATAGGTGTATCTAGTATTTTTCCATCTTTCATATTGAACTTTTTAAGTAGGTCTCTCACATACTTCAATTGATTTATGAATATTCCATGTTTTACTTGTTTAATTTGAAGTCCTAGGAAGAAATTTAGTTCTCCTATCATGCTCATCTCAAATTCATTTTGCATTGTATTGGCAAATTCATTACACAATTCTTTATTCGTGGCTCCAAATATGATGTCATCTACATATACTTGAACTAGGAGAATATCTTATTTCTTAGTCTTTATGAACAGAGTTGTATCTATCTTTCCTCTTATAAATCCATTTTCTAATAGAAAATTGCTTAACCTTTCATACCAAGCTCTAGGAGCTTGCTTTAAACCGTACAAGACTTTAGTTAGTTTATAAACATGATTAGGACTCTTATGGTTTTCAAAACCTGGGGGTTGTTCTACATACACTTTTTCATTTATGTAGCCATTTAAAAATGCGCTCTTCACGTCCATTTGATATAGTTTGAAATCCTTAAAATCTGCATATGCTAAAAGCATTCGAATGGCTTCCATTCTAGCTACAGGTGCAAAGGTTTCTTCAAAATTTGTACCTTCTTCCTAGTTGTATCCCTGAACTACTAGTCTAACCTTATTTCTCACAACTATTCTATGTTCATCTTTCTTATTCTTATATATCCATTTGGTTCCAATGATTGATTTATCCTCGGGTCTGGGAACTAGTGTCCATACTTTATTCCTCTCAAATTGATTTAACTCTTCTTGCATGGACAGCACCCATGATTCATCCTTTATAGCTTCACTCACATTCTTAGGTTCTTCTTGCGATAGAAATGCAGTGTGACAAATCATATTCCTAAATGAGGATCGTGTGGCTACTCCTCGTAATGATTCACCTATTATTTGATCAATGAGATGATTCTTTATGTATTTCCATTCTCTAGGTGGTTCATTAACCTCATTTTCAATTTGATTAGTTTCAGTGGATGGTTCTTTAAGCTCATTTTTCTTTTCTGAATCATTCACAATGGACAGTTTCTCAAGTTCCTTGTTTATCTCAATTTCATCTTCATTAGCTCTTTTAGAGAAGGGATTTGACTCATCGAACACTACATGAATAGACTCTATAACCGTTAATGTTCGTTTGTTATACACTCTATAGGCTTTAATATCTAAGGCATTGGACATGATCTATTTAACTTAGGATTTTAATATTTAAGTATGGGTTAAGCAAGAATTATACGTTAAACAACAATGCTTTAATTCATTTGGAGGTGGATTTACTCTTTAATGTTGTGATTTTTGTTACTCATTGCAGGGATATTAGATTCCTGATATTTTAACAGTTAATCTCTCAACCTTCACTTTGAATACATCAAGATTTGCCTGCTATTCAATGTTTTAACATTTTACCCAATCATTACTATATAAAAGCATTAGGTAGTTAACTATGATAAAATCTGAAGCTCAGAATGTATGAAACAATGTAATAGTTTAAGAATGATATGCTTTAACACACAAACCCCTTTTTATCAAATCTCCTAAAAATATTTGTATAACTCAATGCTTTGGAGAACTTAGGTTAAATCTTTGAATATAAAAATAACTTTGTAGACTACAATGATACTAAACACACTTAGTCAAACAAACAATGTTTCTCTAAATATTTCAGACTCAATGTGATCTTGGTAATATTTGACTTAATGTATATATATATATATATATATATATATATATATATATATATGTATCTCTAAGATGATAATACCAAAGATCAACACACTTACTATATGATTTTCAAAAAAATATCCTTCAATATATATATATATATATATATATATATATATATATATATATATAGTTACAAACATAAAGGATCTTCCAATAAGTAGATTCGTTATATTGAAAATATCAACTTTTGAATGAAATATCACTTGAACCAAAATTGTTTAATCAATGACTAAAGCTCTTCTCAAGTGGTAATCTTCTTAATAAAATGATTTGTTATATGCACACACAAGATCAACTTCTTAACAAGAATTCAAAAGTAGATTTTGCAATGATATACTCTATGAAAAATGGATATCAACTAGTTGACCAGCTTAGATATGAAGAACTCTATCCAACTAACTCTTAACAAAAAGTATGATTTATCAAACCTCAATACTAGAATGAAAAGACTAGATGAGTAAACGAGGTCCCTTCGATATTCTGAGTTGATTTGCCCAAGCTTGATGAGTAAAAGTTGAAGAGCAAGCAATCGTATAGCAATAAGAACAAGTTTCTCAATATTCTTTCAATAATATGAATTCTTCTCTTTATGTTGATCTTCTCTTTTGTCTTAGCTTCCGTACTAGGGTTTAGATATTCAGTATATATAGTGTCTTACACTTAGAATTGATCTCAACTGTTGGATCAAGGAGATAGCTTGCGAGTTCTTTTAATAAAAATCAGATTTTTAAGTTTTCTCGCAAGTTCAGGCAACTGAGGTCGAAGCCTAGGGAACTGAAGTTCCTTAAAGCTTTGAAAATTTAACTTGTAATATAGGGTCAGACACCTAAGGTGTGGTTCAGGCTCTTGAAGAAGCGAGTTTAGGCACCTAAAGTCCCAAGTTCAGGCGACCGAAGTGTCTCGGCTAGTTTCTGTGTTTCCCATTAATTCTTCATGCGACTGCATTTAATCGTTAGGCTCCTGAAGAAATTCTTTAGGCGACTAAGGTTGAGTTTAGGCAACCGAAGTTCCCATTTTCTGAATTTTTTTTTTCTAATTTAGAATTTTGCTTTGCTCTCTTTTTTGGGTCTTTTATAAAAATACTTTCAGGGGTTTTTAAAAATATTTCTAAGTCCATGAAAGTCCCCTAATGATATTCATGAAATGCATGTGTCCTAAAGTCATTCTAAGTTATGATTTGAGCCTGAAATTAAATCATATGAAAATGTAAATACATGAGCTCTAATTACCCATTCCCAAGATGTGTTTGAACTTTGCCGCTTGCATCTTGATTCTTTTACTCTTTGGGTTCCATGGATCTTGCCAAGATATGTATGCTTTACTTTATGGCTTCCATAACTCGTTATCCTTCCGTGCATGCTTAATATAGTTCATGTTCACAAACTCAATGCACAAATCAAATACCAAGTGATTTGTCATTATCAAAACAGATTGGACTCATAGAGTCAACATACGATAAAACTCAGAGGTAGGATACGGGAGATTAAGAGCGAGCAGACATATTTAGTTTGTCCTACATGTGGAAAGAGACACAAAAGAGAATGTCGAGCAGGGACGAATGTCTACTACCGATGTGGCAAACCAGGTCATGTAGCACGAGACTGTCGTGTGTAAAATAGTATTGCTCCTACTCCCAAACCGTTTAGAGGAAATATCCAAGCACCCAGGGGTGGCGGCCAGTAGAGGAACGCAGCTCCGGCGAGGGTCTATGCGTTGACGTCGGGAGATGCCGAGGCTGCAGGTGACGTCGTGACAGATATGATTATTGTTTTACCATATAAAGTTATTGTTTTATTTGACTCAGGTGCCACCCATTCATTCGTATCGTTGAGGTACGCCAAGTTGCCTGGAGTTGAGGCACAGTTACTAGATACTGATTTGTCAGTAGCCATGCCAACCAAATCGGTAGCGAGGTAGAAGGGAGATTAAAACTATCTAGTGGGTATTCAGGAGAAAATATTACTAGCCTATCTTGCAATGTTAGACATGCAGGGATTTGATATGATATTGGGCATGGTCTGGCTGGCAGCCAACTACGCTAGCATTGATTGCCATATAAAAGAAGTGATCTTCAAACCCCTGGGAGAGCAGGAATTAGGTTTATGGGATCACGTGAGCGCGCCTCGCCCAGTTTGTGTAAGCCATTCAGGCTAGGAGACTACTTCAGGATTGTTGTTAGGGGTATGTAGCTTATATAAAAGAGATGTTAGAAGAACAATTGAGGCTTGCTGATATTACGGTAGTTAAGGAATTTTCAGATGTATTCCCAGAAGAGTTACCTGGTTTACCACCAGATCGCGAGATTGAGTTTGCTGTGGATTTACTTCTAGGAACAGCATCGATGTCTAAGGCACCCTAGAGGATGACTCCAGCCGAATTGAAAGAATTGAAAGACCAATTGTATGAATTATTGAATAAATGGGTTTTAATAGGCCTAGCGCCTCACGCTGGGGAGTTCCAATTCTGTTTGTAAAGAAGAAAGACAGAATGTAAAATTGTGCATTAATATAGGGAGATAAATAAAGTGACGATTAATAATACGTATCCTTTTCCTATAATTGATGATTTATTTGATCAGTTACAGAGAACCTAGGTCTACTCCAAGATTGATCTTTGGTCGAGATACCATCAAGTGAAAGTTAAAACCGAGGATATTCCAAAGACAACATTCATGACCAGATACGACCATTATAAGTTTTTAGTTATGTCGTTTGATTTGACTAATACTGTATTGCCCCAAACCCTTAAACTCAGGTCCGGCACTATATACCTGATAAAATCCCTGATAATCCATAATCCATGCTATACGTAGCGGAAAACATAAACATAATTTCCATATAATATAAAAATCATAATCAATAATACCAGAGTTTACTACCCCTATATAACATCCATACTATCCATCCAACACCTGCATTATCATAGATACATATCTCTCCAAACATTTCAGTATTTTCACAATCATTCCTTTATAACTGACTTAAAACATAATGACATAAAACATAAAATATATACAGCTCCAAGTATTAACAAACATATACCCTTTCTCTTTAAGTTCCTAAAAAATGCTAAATACCCTCGAGCTCCCTAAGCTCGACCTCAAGGATGTCCTGGAAAAGAAATAATCATATTTGGGTGAGACACATCTCAGTAAGAGAATAAACAATATATTAAACACAACGTGTGGCTAACATGAGGTATATCAATATCATTTTAATAACATTTGTAAAGCATTTTCATAAAAATTGAAATCATTCTCTGAATCTAAACAATCACACGCAAAGGTTTAACCCATGAGATAACCCAAGGATAGGGATGATTACCCGCCCATACAAGTAGCACCCATCTACTCTAATACTCAGGCAACCCTAGGGTCACAACTAAAGCATACCAGGGCACTCACCTTACTCAATAAGCCCTTAAGTGTTAGATTGATCTTGTACTTACACAGTTCAATAATAGTTCATCGGCAAAGGCCCTAAGGATAGGGAAATCCACCCGCCCATACAAGTAGGTTCTATCTGCCCTAGTACGTTATGCAGCTACTGCCACATCTAAAGCCACTAGAGCACTCGCCTTTCTCAGTAAGCCCTCAGGCGAAGAGTTTGCCTCACCTAATCGTAACATGTTCTATATACATAGATACTTCTAATATCATACTACATTATTCTTTTCTGTCATTATTTCATTCATACACATACGTTTATGTTCATAGCTTAAACATTGCATTGCATTTCACTTTACGTAATTCTTCATCGTTACATCATTTACATTTGTCATTTCATACCATGTCATCTCATTGTCATTTCATAGCATTTTCCTTTTTTCCTTCGTACTACAACTAGTCTTTAGCCATCGTCAGTTAGTCTACAACTCCTTTTAGCTGTCATCAGTTAGTCTATACAAAAGTGTGCTAGAGCTGCTAACATGACTGTCTTTCAGCCGTCTTACGTTTACATGGTTACATTTAACATACACAAGCAACATAGTCCATTTCATATTTTATTTTCAATGCTTTACTTACTTAACCTGCATCTCATACATTTAACATATATTTGCACATAATCTCATGCCACACAATTTAACAGTAAAGTTCATACATATTCCTGTAAAAAAGGCCAACCCACATTTAACATCTATATGCCGAAAATACAATTTTCATTTTTTTTTTCATAATTATCTAGAAAATTCCTTTCACTTTCTTCAGTTCATTTCCACAAATATATAACTAAATAAGTGGTCCTAGGCTCAGAAATCATAGTTTTACTTGGTTGACATTTTAATAATCCACACCAAAACATACATATAATATAATGTAAATTATTAGCTTTAATTTCATAAAATCTGATTTAATATATAATTTTCCCTTACCTGAATTCTCGAACTACACCGACAAGAATCCCTCATAGATGCCCGCGGCGCTCATCGGGTCCCTGGTTCAAAAACCCTAGTTCCATCAAATTATTCCTAAATAAAATACTATTTAAATATTTCCTAGGGCCATAATTTCCAAATTAATAGTTATACCCGCAAATATAACTAATTTGCCAAATTTTCCAAATCCCACTCTCGCTTTGGAGTAGGGCTTAGAAAACCCCAATTGAAAGTTTACCCACGTCAAAATGACGACAATCGCGACTGGAACCATGTGGTGGTGCCCGATCGTCGATTTAATGGCAGATTTAAAAAGAAATTGAGACATTAGGAAAAAATTACCTTACCTCAGGAATGGTGCCTAAGCCACTTTCACGACAAATCTACTCTAGTAGAAATGTCGGTGGCGGAGTTAGGAATCCAACAGTACCTTCCGTTTCCCGATCCGCCGCAACTCCGTTGAGAAATTGAGAGAAAGAGAGAAGGAGACGGACGTGAGCTGGGGCGCGCAAAAGGAATTTCACCGGAAGGGGGTGGCAAGTCTGTTCTGTTCTGCAATCCTAATTTCAATTAGGATGATAAGCATCCAGATTAATATAGTATATAATATTATACCCTTTTTTTATTTATAAACATATATATATATATATATATATATATATATATATTATACAATAACCTACATGTATAAATACCTATATATCTTATTTCAATTAGTTTTTTTTTCCTTCATACTATTTCTTTTTATTTATTTATTTAATACATCAATTTAATAATGTTTCACTAATTAATTGATTAATCATTTTAATTAATTAATTAATTTTATTTATTATTTTTTCCTAAATATTTTAATCATTTTAATTTTTCAGGTCTTTACAAATGCACCCGCAACTTTTATGGATTTGATGAATTAGGTATTCCATCAATACTTAAATCAGTTTGTTGTGGCCTTTATTAATGATATAATGGTCTACTTGAAGAGTTTTGAAGAGCACGAGGATCATCTGAGACTAGTATTGTAGGTACTAAAAGAAAAGAAACTATACGCTGAGTTCAAGAAATGTGAGTTTTGGCTGAGGCAGGTCACTTTTCTTGGACATGTGATCTCCGGAGATGGCAAATCAATAGATCCAAGCAAGATAGAAGTGGTAGTGAATTAGGTGAGACCGAGAAATGTTCAGGAGATCAGGAGTTTTCTAGGTTGGGTAGGGTACTACCAGCGTTTTGTGGATGGTTTTTCCAGTTTATCGAGTCCACTAACACAGCTCACAAAGAAAAATGTGAAGTTTGAATGGTTCGACGAATGTGAGCAAAGCTTCCAAAATTGAAACAGCGGCTTGTCACTGCACTGGGGTTATCTATTCCATTAGGGGAGGATGGATTTGTTATATATAATGATGTGTCCTAGAAGGGACTTGGATGTGTGTTGATGCAACACGAGAGGGTTATTGCATACACTTCCCGACAACTTAAGGAATATGAAAAGAACTACCCCAAACATGATTTGGAGTTAGTTGCAGTGGTGTATGCTCAAAAGATCTGGAGACATTATTTATATGGTGGGAAGTGTGAGATCTTCACTGACCATAAAAGTTTGAAGTATTTCTTCACCCAGAAAGAAATGAATACAAGGCAAATAAGATGGCTAGAACTCATTAAAGACTATGATTGCACTATCAGCTACCACTTAGGGAAAGCAAACATAGTGGCTGATGCTCTCAACTGAAAATTAGTGGGGGCAACATTGTCAGCAGTGACAATCCAGCATTCGATCCAGATGGATTTGGAGAGGCTCGCTTTGGAGTTGGTAAAGGCTGAACACCAGACATTTATTGCTAACTTGATACTACAACCTACCCTGCAGAAGAGGAATAAAGCTGCATAGAGGAATGATTTAGAATTAGGAAAACTGATGGGTAAAGTATAAGACGGATAAGGGGAGGAGTTTAATATTTCAGATGATGGAACTCTGAGGTTCCGTACCAGACTATGCGTACTCACGGATGCTGAAATTAAAAGGATTATCCTAAATGAGGCACACATATTTCTTTACACAGTACATCCTTGCAGCACTAAGATGTATCAGGATCTTTGAAAGTCATTCTGATGGAGCGGTATGAAGAAGGAGATAGCCGAGTTTGCGGAGCAGTGTTTGACGTGCTAGCAGGTAAAGGCTGAGCACTTGAAATCGGTGGGACAGTTGCGGCCACTCCATATCCCTAAGTGGAAGTGGGATCATATCTCTATGGATTTTGTTACAGGGTTACCGCCAGCGTTGCATGGGTAGAATGCCATATGGGTGATTGTAGACCGACTGACAAAGACTGCTCATTTTCTTCCTATTAAAGTAAACTATTCCATCAGTAGGCTGGCCAAATTATATATTCAGAAGATAGTTCGACCCCATGGTGTGTCAGTATCTATAGTCCCATATCGATACCCACAATTCATGTTCAGATTTTGAAGAAGTTTGCAGGAATCCTTGGGGTCTCAATTATTAGTTATCATTTAGCATAACATTTCATCCTTAAATGGATGGACAAACGGAGAGGATGATCCAGATACTAGAAGATATGCTTTGAGCATATGTGCTAGACTTTAGGGGTAGTTGGACCTAGTTTATGCCACTAGTTGAGTTCGCGTGTAATAACAGTTACTAAACCAACATTTGAATGACACCTTACGAGGCATTATATGATAGGAGATGTCGTTCTTCATTATACTGGGATGAAGTGGGTGAAATGCATGTTTTGGGGCCAGAGTTAGTGCAGTAGGTATATGATAAAGTTGGGCTTATTAAAGATAGAATTAGCGTAGCCCAGAGTCGGCAGAAAAGCTACGCAAATACTCGCCTCCAAAAATTAGAGTTTGATGAAGGATACCATGTCTTGTTGAAAGTAGCACCGATGAGAGGAGCTATAAGGTTTGCGAGGAGGGGTAAGTTGAACCCAAGGTACATTAGTCCATTTGAAATACTTGAGAGAGTGACACCAGTTGCCTACAGAATAGCTTTTCCACCAGCATTATCGAGGATTCATGACGTATTCCACGTTTCTATGCTGAGAAAATACGTCTCAGATCCCTTCCATATGATCAACTATAAGGAGTTTGAGCTTAGAGTTATTTTAACATATGAAGAAATTCCAATATAGATTTTGGATAGGAAAGAACAGGAGTTGCGCACCAAGAAAATTCCACTAGTGAAAGTAATGTGGAAGAATCATATAGTAGAGGAAGTTTCGTGGGAGCTAGAAGAAGAGATATGATAGAAGTACCCACATTTGTTCAGTGGGGATCAGTGTTAGTCAGGAAATGAAAAGTGGCAGTTCAGATAAGGTAAGTATTGTTTTGATTTGTTTTTATACAGTGTAGGATAATTAATGTATATAGTTGTGTTTTGGTTTATAGGATATAGTGGGTATTGGGAGAATTTTTGTAAGTTATTGTAATTTCTCAAAATCGTAAATGTAACAATGGTATTCCTCCGCCATAAGTGAGGGTAATTAATAAAGGTAGAACGCATTTTTCCTTTAACAATTGGTACATATATAGTCAGCAAATTTCGAGGAAGAAATTTTTAAAAGGAGAGGAGAATGTAGAGACCCGGAAAACTAATAGCAATAAAATAATAAATGAAAAGAAAAAAAGGAAAATGAATTATATCAAGGAGCATCAGCAAGAGTTCGTTGATGAACCCAGGGTCCTCATCGACGAACGTCCTTCAAGATCTCATCGACAAAGTACACGTGTCTCATCGACGCAGTCATGTGGCAAGCAGCCTATATATATATATATCATCGACGCAGTCATGTGGCAAGCAGCCTATATATATATATATATATATATATATATATGCATAAATTGAATTTTCAGCGAGGGTTTCAGTTTCTCTCTCACTTTCTCTCTCTACTTCGACTCTCCCTCCTTCTCTCTTCAGATTCAACTCTATTTTTCCTCATTTCGACGATCATAAGTTACCACGTTGATCTTGGGGAGATTCTCTTTAGATTCTTGAGCACCATCCCAAAATTAGGGTAAGTAAGTTATTTTAGGGTTTATGCAGTTGTTTGGAATATTTGAACCCAAGAAAGGAGTTAGATGGTAATATACTGGGGTTGAGTTGTTTAAACTGGCGTTAATGTAATTTTAGGGCTGGAGTTCTATACACTGTATGTAACGACCCAAAAATTCTTACCAATTTTTTTTATAAAATATATTGCAAAATAAAATACTTTGATACCCCTAATAATGTCTGCTATAACATCACAAGCCTAGGTGGGCACTGAGGAAATTCCTGTTTACAGAGTAACATACCTATGCAGCGGAAAACATAAAGTCATATACCCATATTTATAATACCAGAATCCAATATTTTCCCAAAATATACATACATAGCTACTCATCATCTTAGTATCTATTACCCAAAACTCTTGAATGCTACACAAAAATACAACCCCCTGATAACACTTACCCTACAGGCAAGGTAGTGTAGACGACCTCTCCACCTGCAAGTCTGATATGCTCATCTAGCTGGATCACCTGAAAAATGTTAAGTCAATGAGATGAGACAACGCTCAATAAGAAGAAATATGGTATTACTAGTGCGTGGCAGATGAGTTTACATATCTGTAGTATCTTATTTAAAAGTATTGTAAACAACTTAGTCTAAGAAAACACATATAAATAATACACAATATAACTCACACGTATGTGGCTTAACATAAACTATTTTCTGAATATTGTATTCATACATACTTTTAATATTTATAAGTATGTCTGCCGTAAATCTAGATATATAATCACAATTGAGAAAACCTCCTTGGACGGATAACTAAAAGTCATGAATTAACCCCTCCTGACAGGGTTGTGCGGCCCGTAGGCAGGACTTAACACTAGTTGGCCGACCAGGATAAGTCAACTGAACTCCCGATAGTCAGATCAGCCACCTCAACCCTAACTAACAGGGAGCCTGTCCACAACAAAGGCACGATCCACTGCTGAAAATCCCCATACCATCTGAGATATGTGGTTGCATTCTGAACTGAAATAGCAACGGTACCGTGCTTTGAAAACTTATCTGGTCCATTAGGGTCTGCTATTATATAATACTAATATATAACTATCTTATTGTTTCATCATGATTCCAAAATAACCATAACACTGAAAATATGATCTGAAAATACTAGAATATCTGACTGAGATAACTGAAATATCTGACTGAATAAAACTGAGATATCTGTCTAAATAAACTGAAATATCTGAGTGTTATGGTTTTGAAATTCTGGAAAAATCATGGTATTTTACAAATACTGTAAAACATCTATTTGTAAAATATCTGTCTGAAAATATACGGTAATTCATAATTCTATAAAATCTAGTAAAACATATTCGTATGCAAAAATAATGTAAATCATAATATTCTGAAAGACTGTTATAAATTCTATATTGTTCTAATATTAACTCATGTCATATAGCTTAATAAATAGAAACCACTGTACTAAAATCTGTATTTTTCTGATAATGAAGATAATTTATACTCTATAAAATTTACCCCGAAACATATACATATATATTACAAATAAAATTTCTAAGATTCCTAGCACAACATATTTCCCTTACCTGTCTGACTGGGAGGCTTGCCTCCAATTCAACCCTCACGCCCTTGGCGTACCAACCTCAAAATCCTGCAATTACATATATACAAATTTTCTAGTAAAACACTGAATTTCCCAGAAAATCATCACAATCATATTTCCTCAACCTGCCTACTTGCAACTTCCTAAACTATAATTTACTTGAGCTTGTGAAAAAATATTCGCTGGAGTCCTCAACCCATACTTGCAGGGTCCCAAAAACACCCTAACCCTAAAATCATAATACCCTAATTTTACTCCACAAAACACCAGTATATTCTCATAAAACACAAAATCTGGGCTTAGATAAACTTGGTAATACTAGAAATACCAAAATAATCTACTTACCCTGAAATTGGGATGGTGCCCAAACTTCTCAAATCAACATTTTTCTCCGGTTAGGTTGTAAAGAATCTACTCAGGATCACTGTGGTAGCTTCTAATTATTATTTAATTATAATAATTCTTCGGGTCCCTACACTGTAAGCGTGATTTAGGGTTTTTCTACAGGCTTCTCAGGAAATAGATTAGGGAATAGATTAAGTTACGTAGTTTTCAGAAAATTTAATATTTATTATATAGTATATGTTTCAAAAATTTATTTATGAATTAATGTAGTTTTTGGGAATATTGGTATTGAATAGAGAAAACATATTTTATGGTATGTTGTTGTATAATATGGAGTAGAACTCACTTGTGTGGCATGAGTATAAGTTTAATGTAAATACAATATGTTTGAATATGTTATTATTTCATAGAATAAGTATGATTTTATAATAATTTTTAGAAAAATCAAATAGAGTATAGAAGATAAGATATTTATTGTACGTTATGATAATACAGCCGGCACGGATGCCATGAAATGAAAGCTGGTACATATGCCGTGATTTGATAAGCCGGCGCAGATGCCGTGATCAAATTTTATATGACAGTTTATTTAGAAAATATGAAATGTCAACTTTTACTTAGAAATATGTAAAAGTTAGAGTTTATTTCAGAAATATGAAAATGTTATTTATGAACATAAATATATTATGTGAAATGTATTATATAGCAATAGATCCCGGATGGTTACGTATGTTAAGAGCACGATACCGATGCTAGCTAGCCAGGTCGGAGAGAGAGGATACCCACTCTGTTCCAACCCCCTATGAGGTTGTTGGGGTGTAGGCTAGTCGGGCCAGATTGGTGTATAGCCGACAGTGCAACCACACTATTCAGGAAGTGTGGGTTGGAGCCCGATTAGCCCAGGAGTGTAGGTGGTGTAGTAGAATACCCACTATGTTACTGACTCGTTAGAGGTTTGAGGGTGCGGTAAGATGGGCAGGCCAGGATAGGTGGGCAATTGTGCGTATTTATGTCATGTTTGACTTAACCTGGTAGGCCAACCAATGTTAAGTCCAGCTTACGGGCAGCATAACCGAATCATGTGGGGTGAAATCATGATATACGAATTTACTTCTAGGGTATAATTCGAGTAATATACAAATTTAACAGATGATTTAAATGATACAATAATTCATTATAATGTTGTAAATTTTGTACTTAAAAGTACAGATTATCATGTGTTATCAATTACAACTTAAGTTATATATAATACAGTTAAATTACTTGCAGTATATGTTTATAATATGATAAAACTCATGTTACCACACACTAATATTAGTCTATTTCCCTTACAGAAAGGTGTCTTACCCCAGCATTACAAATATTTCAGAAAATCTCGACAGACGAGTGGAATGAGCTTCATGATTGAGGAGTTCGTTGGTATTACCCAGTTGCAGCGTAAGTAATCGTGTCGGGAGCAGGATGGATTTTTGGGGGTATTTATATGTATATGTAGAATCAGTGAAACTCTGGTATTGTATATAAGTTGAGTATGTTATAATTCCGCTGCTTAGATGACATGTATATATATAAACAGGTAAACCCCTCGGTACCTATGGGTCTGGGTTGACCTTGATTATGTTTTATGGTATCAGAGTATTTTTGGTATGTAAAAAAATGATATATATATATAACATAAAATTGGGGTCTTTACACTTGGTGCTTTACCATGACTTATAGCACCCACTCCTACTTCCTTCCTTTCCCTTTTAACAAATGGTGTCCTTTTCCCTATATTTTTTTTTGCTCTAGTACCCACATTGTAGTATAATCAATCATTTTCCCTAACTTTAACCAACTCTCCACTTTTTCACCCACGACTACCACTGTTGAAAAATTTGACATTGTATGGCCCACTAGGTGATTGTATTACATTCCTTGTAGAGTCCAAATGAACAAGCTCAACATCTCTTCGTTTGTTAAAGGCAGGTCGACTTGAGTAGCCAATACCCTCCATTGCCTGTCATATTCAATGAAGGACTTAGATTCTTTCTTTTATATACTTTATAGACGTAAGTGATTAGGGTGATATCTGAATTAAAGCGGTATTTCTCAAGCAATAAGTTGGATAAATCCCTCCTCCTCTGCACACAACTTTTATTTAGCGATGCATACCATCTGAGTGCTGGCCCTATAAGGCTTTTGTGAGAAACATGCATCAACAAATTTTGATTCTTTACATGTGCTACCATTTTTTGGGCGTACATCTGAAGGTGCTTCTTAGGCCATCTTATCCCATTGCACTTGTCAAAATTCGATACCTTGAATTTTTATGGTATCACTATGTTAGTGAATAAGCATAGGTCCTTGAAGCCACCGGTTCCTATATCTTGGAATCCATGTATTGATCGTAACTGTTCTTATATGAAGGTGAGATGCTCCTTGTCGTTGATCAATTGTTCGTCCTCTTCTTGGGGCCTTGTTTTCCTAGTAGGGTGTCCTTGCCATGTCACATTGATAAATATTGGTTCCCGAGAGATAGAAGTAGGAAATGCTGGTGAGGGAAACTAAGCCTCTGGTTTCTGGGGGTAAGGCGATTCAGTCATAGGGGCCTTTCCCTTCATTACTTAAATTAATTTGGTGACGACCTTCTTGAGTGAATCGATCCTTTTATCAGTGGAGGATCCCTTGTTCATGTTTGGTTTTTGTAGCTCCATATTCTCTGACCTTCCACGGGTAACAATTGGGTCATAGGCAATGTGAGGGTGTTTCTTGCGTCACGGAATGGTTTCTCTACTTAAGATAAACAATCGTAAGAAAGGAAAATGCAAATAAATAAAACCATGCACAACAAGGTAAAAAGGAGTTCATTGTATTCATTGTGGTGCATAATTTCCCAAGATCATTTGTTTTGCAATCCATACAAGAATTTTCCATCCTGTAGGGAACACACTACTGATATTTATGAAAGAGACAACAAAAATAGATTTTTTCATTAGTACAAGGAAGAGCGCTTGCATAATGTGCTTTAAATACACTAGATGTTTTCTTAAAATATTTTAGTACATTTGTTATTAATGAATGCATTGAAAAGGCTGTCATCATCTGATAAAATCATCAACAACAAGGCAAAAAGGAGTTCATTGTCTTCACTGTGGTGCATAATTTCCCAAGATCATTTGTTTCGCAATCCATACAAGGATTTTTCATCTTGCGGGGAACATACTACTGATATTTATGAAAGAGACAACGAAAATAGATCTTTTCATTAGTACAAGGAAGAGCGCCTGCATTATGTGCTTTAAATACACTAGATGTTTTCTTAAAATATTTTAGTAAATTTGTTATTAATGAATACCTTGAAAAGGTTGTCATCATCTAAGTCTATGCTTCCCTAATTGAGGGACTCAAGGCTCGTGTGACCTTGCCAACCTGCTGGATAATGGGATCCAAAGTTGTCAATCAATCCTACATGGCATGAAACACTGCGAGCACAATGTCGAGTTACTCTTTGGCCTTTTAGTAGAATCTTGGAGGGTTGCACAATTATTATTTTTACTTTGGATAATACGATCTAGAATTTTATTACATAAGTTTTGCTCGCTGATCTCTTGTTGCTGTTCGTGAATCTTGGCATAAGATTCCTAAAATTTATGCCCCAATTCTCTATTTATGGTCATTAATCTCTTGATTTACACCTCTGCATTCATATTTTGCTAAACCCTCTTGAGAATATAAACATTTTTTACTTTTAGTTCTTCTTTTTGTTTCTTTAGCCTTATTTTTCCTTCTACTAGCTTGCTGATTTTGGACTGTAGCCTTTTCTTCCCCTTTTTGAGGTCAATATTTTCCGTCTTGCTTCGTCCCATCCTTGCCCCAATTCCTACTTATGCCGAGCTAGGTTTTCTACCCTAATCCTACTCTCATGCCCCTTTTAGATTTCTACTTTTTGCCTTTAGTTATCTTCTTCAAACTTCCTTTTCTTCCCTTAGGTTTATTTATCCTTTCCTCCCATTCCTTGTAGTATACCTATTTCCGAACCCAAAATTTCTCTTTAATAGTCCACTAGGTCATTTGGTTGGGACAGGCGCTTGTTTGCCCTTTGAGCTTTAAGGATTTTATAGGATTTGCCGCTTCCTTTTTTGCTATGCAGGATACTCAATTGTAGTTCATACCGTGTTACCTTCCTTTTCCAACACCTTGGGGTTGGTCTAGGCTTCCTTGGCTTCGTGGAACTTGGCCTAGTCAAATGCCCATTTGTAATGGAATTGGAACTCACCAAGTCGGGCAATTTTCGGGATGAACTGATAATGGCCCATCCATTGAAAGGCTAAGGTAAGTGCATAATTGATAAATCCCAGACCCCAAAAGTGGGATCCAAGGTAATGTACCACATCTAATCAACATAGGCCTATGATGCATTGATTTGGCCACCTATTTCACTATTGGTTCCTTCAATTTGGTCATTGCTTCTTTTGGGTTGAACTTTTAATGATTTGAGGCAAATTTCATTAATGGATTTCTAACTCCCTATAAGAAACACCTAAATCTCTCTAAAAGAGAAAGCATATGACTCACAAAGTAAATATTAAGCAACTAAATGTAGCAACATAGTGTACCTTCCCTATTCTCTTGCTAGAAATTTAGGGAGTGGAATGTCTCAACTAGGATAGCTGGCATTGATCTCATTCTTTTCTATTTCAGCAAACATGGTGGCTGCTTTGTGATCAATAGTATTACTAACCTATACACAACAAGGGCTAGTAAATTTAGTCGGTATATGGGGCAAGGATTGTGTAGGTGTCCAATGAAGCAATCCATTATATCATCCCAGTGCCAACCTAGGGTCTTTCTCTTCTTCGAGTTTTGCTATTGAGCTCCTCTGCCTACGCTCCCATTGATTTAAGCAATGCTTGATTTGGAGAAGCCTTAGGCTTATAAATGTACACCTTGTGTTGTGCTTGATTCGGGATATGAAGAAGCTCCTCAGTCAGGGGAAGTAGATCAGTAGGTTTGAAAGTGAAACATCGCTAAGATGGGTCCCAATACTGGATTAGAGTATCCATAGCTTCAAACTTGACTTCTAGATATAATGCATCCATAATCCACCCATATTTTTTTATTAAAGTGATGTTGGTATTCTCTAGACAATTGTTTTGATAAATAAACAAACATAAGGAAAAAAAAACTTGAAAAAAATTAGATTTTGAGTTTGGGAGTACAATTGTGTATAAGGTGATTAGCTAATTATCTCAAGAGGTTCCAATATATTTCTAGAATCACTTCTGAATATTGGTTGGACTAAGTTGATCATGATTGGGTAGGTTAGCCCACCATTTGATGTGGAATTGTCTTGCAATAGATAAGGTGAAGTTGAGCTGAATTACAAACTTGTAGAGAGCCGCATCAGGTTTTGAAATCATTAATTTTTTCTGGAAAATCTATAGGTTGTCTTTGAAAAATTTTCAAAGAATTTGGGGGGTGGCCTCAAAATAAATCCACCATTCAAAAAACCACTTTGGGATAGTTTTTTAAAAATATTGTTTGAAATGGAAAAACCAGGAGTGATTGAAATTTCAAAAATATAATGTGTTATACAAGGCATTTTATAGTCGAGATAAGAATATTCTTGAGGTTGAAATGGTTTTGAAAATATTTTGCCCGTATGAATCGATTGATTCCAATTTTGAAACATTAAAACCTTTTGAATTTCAACAATGTAAAAAGCAACCCATTTGTCATTGTTTTTGTCAAAATGTTTTTTGAGCATGATTGAACTAGTATCAACAAGAATAAACTCATAGAATTGTTGAGTTTTGGAAAGGGTTTCTGGAAAGAAATGGAAATTTTTGGGGAAATTTTTTTTAGCAATTTCAAAACTTGATCCAACAGAGAATTCTAGTTCAATAATGGAGAGAGTAATAATTTTGTCCTTATTGAAATACTTAGCTTTAGGAAAGTTGGAAGATATATTAACTAGAGTTGTGTACCGCGAACTGCTTGAGAAAAATTTGAGGGAGAATTCATGGAAAAAGAAGTTGTCTGATGGGCATAGGTCTCAAAGCGAGGTTGAGAAACAATTAGTGGACTAGTTATTTGAAGTGGTTTTGAAGGCGATGGGGTTTGAATAGCATAGTCCTCAACACTTTGAACTTCGAAATTACTTGAAGAAGCTTGACCCTTTGAAGAGCCTTTTCCTTTAGCACTCATTTGGTTTTGTCAACAACAGCTTTGCCGTGCAGAAATTCTCTCGTCAAAAAGTCTGGAAAAGAGTTTGATTCTCCTTTAATAAATTTATATTTGAAAATCGAAACATGATAATATAGCTTGCCATCTTGCAAAAATTTGTTTTGAAACTATATTTTGAACATCCTTTTGAAGAATTTCTTTTGCTCACTTGCAATCAATATGTAGTAAAAATATTGAAAACACCATCTTCAAATTTTTGAATACATAAAACAATAGATAAAATTTCCTTTTTTATGGTAGAATAATTTATATGAGGTCCAGTCCAGACATCGGAATGGAATCTAACTAACTGTTCCTTACCATCTAAGTTTTGTTTGAGAATCCCTCCAAAACCCACATCTGAGGCATCAGTTTCAACGATCATTTTGGCCCTAGGATGAGGAATACTAAGGTCCAGAAGAGTTTTAATTTGACTTTTTATTTTTCTTACAATGTTTCTATGCTTTTGAGATCGAGCACGAGGATTTTTTCTAAGCCTTTGAAATAGTGGTTTAAGTAGCTTTGTTAAGTTTGGATAAAAATCTTATACATAATTAATGCATCCTAAAAATCTTTGGAGTTGATTTTTATTTTTGATTTCATCTGGGGATTTATCTATGAAGCTTAGAGCTCTTTGGATTGGTTTAATTGTTCCCTAATTGAATTCGTGACCCAAGAATCTTATTTATGTTTGGAATAATTTCGTCTTAGCTTGGGAGACAACCAAATCACTTTCTTTAATAATTTTGAAGAATTTATTTAGATGTTTGAAGTATTGATCTATTGATACTGAAAAAATAGGAATGTCATCGATATAAACAATGGTAAACTGAGTATAAGGGTTAAAAATGTCATTCAAAATGTTTTGAAATTCTGAAGGGGCATTTTTTAAGCCGAATGACATTACATTCCATTCATATTGACCAAGTGGAACGTTAAAAACCATCTTACATCTATCTTCTTTGAATATTTGAATTTGCCAAAATCCTGACTTCATATCGAATTTTTAAAATATTGAAGCACTATGAAGTCTTCCTAAGAAATCTCTTTTGTTTGGAATAGGGTATCTAAACCATTTGAGGAGTTCATTAAGTGGCTTATAATTGATAACTAATCTTGACATTGCTCTTTCAATTTCTGCTTGATTTTGGACGTAGAAGGTGAAACAACTCCATGGAGATTTTGATTTTCTTATTAGACCTTTCTCTTATAAGGATTGAATTTCCTTTTTGCAATATTCTAATAATTCTTCATTTATTTGTATTGGCCTAGCTTTTGTTGAGATATTCTTTTCATAGGGCAATTTTACATGTCTTTTTCTTTCCCAAATGGCATTATGAATATCTGAACAAATTTGTTCTTCAAATTTCTTTCTTAAATGATTAACTTTTTCAATTATTTCAGGATTTTGAAGTTGTTCTTGATTTTTTTTATTTTTTTTCTTTTGTTAAGGATTTGATATGCTTTTGTTTATTTTGGATGAGGTTTGCGATCGTGTTATCACTTTTGACTCTATTTATTTTCTTTTCCCTTATTGGATTGTAAAATTTGAAGCATATGTCTTTGCCATCAATTTTTGTTTTAATTCCCTCTTGATCAACGACAAATGGATAAATTAAGGTTAAAAATGTCATTCCTAGAATGATAGCTTGACTTAAATTTTTAACAACTATAAACAAAGTTTTGAGATAGATGTCATTGTTACATATATGGGCATTTGATAATTTATATTTTACACCTAATTTAGTTTGATTTGCCGAATATAATTGTTTGGTTGTTTTTTCAAAATATTTTGGAACTAATCCTTCTTTTACACAGTTGAGATCTTTGCCCGAGTCAATTAGAGTGGTTGTTTCAAGTATGAATTCTTGAGTAATTGAGATTGAGTGTGCCATTTATGGATATTGACCTTTTCAATTTCATTGAGGGTTTTCCCAAGCTTTTGTTTGAATACATCTTCAAGCTTGATATCCAATTTTTCTTGAATATATCTATTGTAATTGAAGTTCTTTAATTTGAGTCTTTATTCCTTTTATTTCTCCCTAAAGATCTTGGATATTTACTGGTTTATCTTCTTCAACCTTTAATATTTTTTTGAGGTTGTATGGAGTAAATATCTAAGGGTTTTCTTCCTGGATTATTGCCTTTTTCAGTTTTTCTAAATATCTTCTTTTGAGATCTGGATCTTTAACTTCATCTATTAATTCAAGTATAATTTCTATATCTTTTGATATTACATTGATTGTATTAATATTGCAAACACAAGGACCAAGAGATTCAAAGTCTTGTTCAGACTATTCCGAGTTCAACTGATATTGAGAACTATCTAATTCTTCATTTATTTGAAGAATTTCTCCTTGAGTTGAGGTTTCTTCTTTTGAAGAGCTTGTTTCATTTATAAACATATTGATTAATTGATTTCGAATATTTTGTTCTAAATCTAAGATTTGAATTTGTTTTTTATTCTACATTGAGTTTTATAATGACCATATCTGCCACACTAATGGCATATAATTTGATTGGTTCTCGAAGTTGAAGGCTTTTATTTCCTTTTCTTTGAGCTATGTTTTTTGATATACTTTGTTGGCTGATAATCCTTTTGGCTTTTATATTTTCGATCCTTATGTTTCCTTTTATATTTCCTTTCGATTCTTTTGGCTTTTGATGATGGAGACTCAAATTTATCATAACCATTCTGGCAGCAAAATGATCCCAGCCCTGCCCTACTTTCTTTCTTCATTAGTGAGATAATTATCCCACCATCTTTTGAGTTCTCCTGTAAAACCTACAGTAATATTTAAGGCAATTTCCTGATCATTGTTTGTTTTTGTTCTATAGGTTGTTGCTGCCATGATCATTTCTTGAAGTGTATTAAGAATTTGATATTCAGTTTGGCCATCTATGTTCCATTCATAGATGCTTTCGCCATCGTATTTTGTTTGAGTTATTAAATGTCTTTCTTCAAGTTGCACATCTGGTGGAGTTGGTTTTGGATAATAGTTTATTGTTTTGAAATGCATTTTATTGATATTTACTTGTTTGGCCTAATCTTTTTCTTCAAATTGCATTTGTACTTCTACAATTTATTGATGTGTTGTTCATTTGGAGAGAACATTATTAAGCAAATGCTGCTTTGGGACTTCAAGAGGGATAAAGATTGGTTTTTGTAGTGTTATTGGCTTTTGTATTATCTCATTCCTTTCCCCGGTGTTTTTTGAAAATTGGATATCATCTAATTTTCTTAGTTTTTCTTTGATTCTAATTAATTGATGAGACACGGTGTGGAGTACTTGGTTTGAATAATTGTTTTGATTTGAATATTTTTAACGCCTTTTATTGTCGCAGGATTTGATTCTAATTCTTTTTGATTGATTGTTTTGAATGGTGAAGCTGTTATTTCAGTACTTTCAATATTAATTTTGAATTCTTCTAAAGGTGAATGAATTGAAGTTACTATCTTATAGTCGGATAATTTCCATGTTCTGAAACATTGACTATGTAGGGTATTTATTGATTTATGGTCGAATGGGGTGTAGATGCATTCAAACCATGTGAAGAAATCATAATTTTGTTTGACCTCATTCACATATTGATTCCAAAGTTGTTGTAAGTCATCTAGTTCTTCTTGATTGAATTTTATAAGCAATTCTTCCCTTTTTTTTTATATATAAATTCTTCCTCTAAAAGGGTTGTTTGGAGTTCTCTTTCATTTATTTGAAAATTATCTCTTGTTATTACAAGTAGATGTTTTGGTACTTGTTGCATCTGTTCTTCATCAAATACCTGAGATTCAGATGTTGGAGAAGTTGAGGAGAATTCTTTAACTGATTAAGTTCTAAGATAGATAGGGTTTGGGATATTTGAAATTTACTCCTCTTAGTTCATATTCACTACTTGTTGACTTTAGACTTCTTCTTGCTGGAGTATAATTAAATTAAGAATGAATGGATTATGTAGAGGTCGAAGCTTCATTTTCTTTTAGAAATTCTTTTGTAATATATTTGTATAGATCTTCAATTATGATTGGTTCCCTATTTTGGATTGACTTTGAAACATATAGATGATTCCAATTCCATGGAGAGGTTTGAGTTAATTGATCCCATGGTGATATCTTGGGTACCATAATAGTGGAGTGTTCATTATTGGCTTGGAAGAGAATTGTGCTTTCTTTTGGGGATTGAAGCAAACATCCTATATTGAGCGAGGTAGTCATGGCTTTGTAGTAAACTTTGTAAATTATTGAAAGTACTTTCGACCCTTCGTCTGTTGTATAATTTTTAGTTTGAATATCAAGGGTTAAAGATTTGTAAATTGAACTATCTGTACAACCTAACAACTTGTCTAGGAAACAAATGGGACCATTTCCTATATTTGTTTCAATTGAAAATTGGATATCATCTAATTTTCCTAGTTTTTCTTTGATTCTAATTAATTGATGAGACACGGTGTGGAGTACTTGGTTTGAATAGTTATTCTGATTTGAATATTTTTAACGCTTTTTATTGTCACAAGATTTGATTCTAATTCTTTTTTATTGATTGTTTTGAATGGTGAAAGAGTTATTTTAGTATTTTCAATATTAATTTTGAATTCTTCTAAAGGTGGATGAATTGAAGTTACTATCTTATAGTCGGATAATTTTCATGTTCTGAAACATTGACTATGTAGGGTATTTATTGATTTATGGTCGAATGGGGTGTAGAAGTGTAATAACCCAATTTTTTTTAAAAAAAAATTAATTAATTAAAGTTATTAATCAATTAATTAGTTAATCGTTATTAAATTAGTGTATTAAATAAGCAAATAAAAAGGAATAGTATGAAAAAAAAAGTTAAGACTAATTATTAATTAATTAAATAAATATTATTAAAATAAATAAATAAATAAAAAGAAATATTGAAAAAGTTGGAATAAAGATATATATATATGAGATTTAATAATATAATAATATATATTATTTAGGAAGTAAATCTTCGTGAGGAAGAAATCTTCCTCGCGACAGATCAAACACTACGCCTCTCACTCTCTCCCACTCTCCATCCACTCCTTCGTTTCCGTCCCACTCTCTTCTCAATTTCTTGGCGGATATTCGGCAGAACGGGAAACGGAAGATACCGTTGGGTTCCTAACTCTACCACCGACATGTCTACTGGAGCGGATTTATCATGGGAGCAGCGTAGGCACCACTTATGGGAAAAAATATATTTCCTCTAAATCCTTAATTCCTCCTTAAATCTGTCGTTAAATCGACGATCAGACACCACCACGGGGTCCTAGTTATGATCGTCATCATTTTGGCGTGAGTAAATTTCCAATTTTGATTTTCTAGGCTTCACTCCAAAGCGAGAGTGAGATTTGGGAAATTAGGTAAATTGGTTATTTTTGAGGGTACAACTTTTTATTTGGTTTTTAAGGGCTTAGGAAATATTAAAATAACATTTTATTTATGATCAATTTAATGGAATTAGGATTTTTGATTCAGGGCTCGGGTGAGCATCGCAGGTATTTTTCAGGGTTCTTGTTGGCGTAGTTCAAGAAACCAGGTAAGGGGAAAAATATAAATTAAACCAGAATTTTTATGAATTTACTAGAAAATGAATTATATTATATATACGTGTATATGTTTCGATATGGGTTTAAAATGCTAACCATTTAAATTATGTTTTTTCGAGTTTAGGGCTGTTTATTTGATACATATATGCGAAAATGAACTAATGAAAGTGAAAAATATTTTCAGGATAATTATGTAATAAATTAAAGGTATTTTCAGTATATAAACGTTAGATGTTGGTTGGCTTATTTTATAGGCAATGTATGAATTATTTTTGGCTAAATTGTGTGACATGAGTAAATGTAAATTCTGTGCAAATATATGTTAAATGTATGAGATGCAGGCTAAGTAAGTAATGCATTGAGAATAAAATATGATATGAATCATGTTGCTTGTGTACGTTAATGCAACCATGTAAATGTATGACAGTTGAAAGCCGTGTTAGAAGATTCTAGCGCATTTCTATGTGGACTAACTAATGACAGCTAAAAGGAGTTGTGTTAGTAGATTTTAGCACATTTCTATGTGGACTAACTGATGACGACTAAAGAGCGGCTATAGTACGAATGAATGAAATGAAAATGGAATGAAATGACAATGAATGAAATGTGAACGATGTAAATGGGAAAGAGTCACTTAAAGTGAAATGCAATGTAATGTTTAAGCTATGAACACGAACAGATATGAATGGTTGAATAATGATAGAAAAAATATTGTATTACGATATTATCAATATTTATGTTAGTAGAACATGTTACGATTAGGCGGGGCATACTCTTCGCCTAAGAACTTACTGAGAAAGGCGAATGCGCTTGTAACTTCAGATATGGCAGTAGCCGCATAACGTACTAGAGTAGAGGAAACCTACTTGTATGGGCGGGTAGATTTCTCTATCCTTGGGGCCTTCGTTAGTAAACCTTTGTTCGAATTGTGCGAGTACGAGATCAATCTAATATTTGAGGGCTTACTGAGTAAGGTGAGTGTCCTGATATGCTTCAATAGTGACCTTCGTGTTGCCAAATGTATCAGAGCAGAGGGGTGCTACTTGTATGAGCGGGTAATCACCCCTATCCTTGGGTAATCTTGTGGGTTAAATTTTTTGCATATGATTGATTAGGTTTAGAGAATGATTTCAGTGCTTATGATAACGTTTTGCAAATGTTATTAAAATGATATTTATAAACCTTATGTTAGTCACACGCTGTTTTAATATATTGTTTCTTCCCTTACTGAGATGTGTCTTACCTGAATATGAATTTTTTTTTTTTCAAGATGTCTTTGAGATCGAACTTAGAGAACTTGAGGTTTTATAGCATTTTTGAAAAATAGAAAAGGAAAATGGTATATTTTTATGTTAATTTTGAGATGTATAAATTTATGTTTTATGTTCTATGTTTTAAGTTTTCTAAGATATAGATGGTTGAGAATACTGGTATTTGGGGATTATGTTTTGGAGACATGTATATATGTGATTACTGGTGGTGAATAGTTAATTTGGATTACGGATTGGAATAGTAAACTCTGGTATTATATTTGTGGAGATTATATTTATGTTTTCCGCTGCGTACATGATATTAGTATGTTGATTATCAGATAAATGAATGAATTAGTAGTACTCTGGGCCCACGTAGAGGGTCGGGGCGTTACAAGATGTATTCGAACCATGTGAAGAAATCATTATTTTGTTTGACCTCATTCACATATTGATACCAAAGTTGTTGTAAGTCATCAAGTTCTTTTTGATTGAATTTATTAAACAATTCCTCCCTTTTATATATATATATATATATATATATATATATATATATATATATATTCTTCTTCTAAAAAGGTTGTTTGGAGTTATCTTTCATTTATTTGAAAATTATCTCTTGTTATTACAAGTAGATGTTTTGGTACTTGTTGCATCTGTTCTTCATCAAATACCCGAGATTCAGATGTTGGAGAAGTTTAGGAGAATTCTTTAACTGATTAAGTTCTAAGATAGACAGGGTTTGGGATGTTTGGTTTGAAATTTACTCCTCTTAGTTCATATTCACTACTTGTTGACTTTAGACTTCTTCTTGCTGGAGTATAATTAAATTGAGAATGAATGGATTCTGTAGAGGTCGAAACTTCATTTTCTTTTAGAAATTCTATCGTAATATATTTGTCTAGATCTTCAATTATAATTGGTTCCTTATTTTGAATTGACTTTGAAACATATAGATGATTCCAATTCCATGAAGAGGTTTGAGTTAATTGATCCCATGGTGATATCTTCGGTACCATAGTAGTGGAGTGTTCATTATTGGCTTGGAAGAGAATTGTGCTTTCTTTTGGGGATTGAAGCAAACATCCTATATTGAGCGAGGTAGTCATGGCTTTGTAGTAAACTTTGTAAATTTCTGAAAGTACTATTGACCCTTCATCCATTGTATAATTTTTAGTTTGAATATCAAGGGCTAAATATTTGTAGATTGAATTATCTGTACAACCTAACAAATTGTCTAGGAAACAAATGAAGAATATGGGACCATTTCCCATATTTGTTTCAATTGAAAATTGGATATCATCTAATTTTCTCAGTTTTTCTTTGATTCTAATTAATTAACGAGACACGGTGTGGAGTACTTGATTTGAATATTTTTAATGCCTTTTATTGTCGCAAGATTTGATTCTAATTCTTTTTTATTGATTTTTTTGAAAAGTGCAACAGTTATTTTAGTATTTTCAATATTAATTTTGAATTCTTCTAAAGGTGGATGAATTGAAGTTACTATCTTATAGTCGGATAATTTCCCTTTTTTGAGACATTGACTATGTAGGGTATTTATTGATTTATAGTCGAATGGGGTGTAGATGTTAGGATCTTAGGAGCCCATGGGTGGGCTTGATACACATGGGTGAACACCAACTTGATCCAAAAGCTCAAGCTATTTGGGTCTTGGGTCCATCCATGTATATAAACACCCATCATCCACTTTAATTTTCCAATGTGGGACAAGCTCACAAGTGGAATTCTCAACAATCTCCCCCTCACTTGTGAGTCCCAGCTTCTTCCCCTTGAACGAAAGTCGTCTCCCTTTCTGGAACAATTCTCCAACCGTTGCTCAAGTGGGCCTTACCACTGGCGCCTTACGTGTATCAGATTGCATTCCACGTGCTTCCGAACCAATCCTACCTCTCATGTTTTGACCCTATTCGGATCCATCCGCAGCCTAGATGATCCTTATTGGCCTCAACCACACACTTGGTCCTCCAGCTGTTAGCACGTCAGGAGAATTAGCTTCCCATCTTGATTTTTTTCGATGTCGCTCACCCAGAGTTACGAATCGTCGACTCTGATACCACTTGTTAGGACCGGAGGAGCGCATGGGTAGGCTTAATACACATGGGTAAACACCAACTTGATCCAAAAGTTCAAGCTATTTGGGTCTTCGGTCCATCCATGTATATAAGCACCCATCATCCACTTTAATTTTCCAATGTGGGACAAACTCACAAGTAGAATTCTCAATAGTAGATGCATTTAAACCATGTGAAGAAATCATTATTTTGTTTGACCTCATTCACATATTGATACCAAAGTTGTTGTAAGTCATCAAGTTCTTCTTCATTGAATTTATTAAACAATTCCTCCTTATATATATATATATATATATATATATATATATATATATACATATACATATATTCTTCCTTTAAAAAGGTTGTTTGGAGTTCTCTTTCATTCATTTGAAAATTATCTCTTGTTATATATATATATATATATATTCTTCCTTTAAAAAGGTTGTTTGGAGTTCTCTTTCATTCATTTGAAAATTATCTCTTGTTATTACAAGTAGATAGTTTGGTACTTGTTGCATCTGTTCTTCATCAAATACCTGAGATTCAGATGTTGGAGAAGTTGAGGAGAATTCTTTAACTGATTGAGTTCTACAATAGACAAGGTTTGGGATATTTGGTTTGAAATTTACTCCTCTTAGTTCATATTCACTACTTGTTGACTTTAGACTTCTTCTTGCTGGAGTATAATTAAATTAAGAATGAATGGATTATGTAGAGGTCGAAGCTTCATTTTCTTTTAGAAATTCTTTTGTAATATATTTGTATAGATCTTCAATTATGATTGGTTCCCTATTTTGGATTGACTTTGAAACATATAGATGATTCCAATTCCATGGAGAGGTTTGAGTTAATTGATCCCATGGTGATATCTTGGGTACCATAATAGCGGAGTGTTCATTATTGGCTTGGAAGAGAATTGTGCTTTCTTTTGGGGATTGAAGCAAACATCCTATATTGAGCGAGGTAGTCATGGCTTTGTAGTAAACTTTGTAAATTACTGAAAGTACTTTTGACCCTTCGTCCATTGTATTATTTTTAGTTTGAATATCAAGGGTTAAAGATTTGTAGATTGAATTATCTATACAACCTAACAAATTGTCTAGGAAACAAATGAAGTATATGGGACCATTTCCCATATTTGTTTCAATTGAAAATTGGATATCATCTAATTTTCCTAGTTTTTCTTTGATTCTGATTAATTGATGAGACACAGTGTGGAGTACTTGGTTTGAATAGTTATTCTAATTTGAATATTTTTAACGCCTTTTATTGTCGCAAGATTTGATTCTAATTCCTTTTTATTGATTGTTTTGAATGGTGAAACAGTTATTTCAGTATTTTCAATATTAATTTTGAATTCTTCTAAAGGTAGATAAATTGATATTACTATCTTATAGTTGGATAATTTCCATGTTCTGAAACATTGACTATGTAAGGATTTATTGATTTATGATCGAATGGCGTGTAGATGCATTCAAACCATGTGAAGAAATCATTATTTTGTTTGACCTCATTCACACCTTGATACCAAAGTTGTTGTAATTCATCAAGTTCTTCTTGATTGAATTTATTAAACAATTCCTCCCTTTTTTTTTCTTTTTAATTTTTTTGTATTCTTCATCTAAAAAGGTTGTTTGGAGTTCTCTTTCATTTATTTGAAAATTATCTCTTGTTAATAAAAGTAGATGTTTTGGTACTTGTTGCATCTGTTCTTCATCAAATACCTAAGATTCAGATGTTGGATAAGTTTAGGAGATTTCTTTAAATGATTGAGTTCTACGATAGATAGGGTTTGGGATATTTGGTTTGAAATTTACTCCTCTTAGTTCATATTCACTACTTGTTGACTTTAGACTTCTTCTTGCTGGAGTATAATTAAATTGAGAATGAATGGATTCTATAGAGGTCGAAGTTTCATTTTCTTTTAGAAATTCTTTCATAATATATCTGTATGGATCTTCAATTATAATTGGTTCCCTATTTGGAATTGACTTTGAAACATATAGATGACTCCAGTTTCATGAAGAGGTTTGAGTTAATTGATCCCATGGTGATATCTTGGGTACCATAATAGTGGAGTGTTCATTATTGGCTTGGAAGAGAACTGTGCTTTCCTTTGGGGATTGAAGCAAACATCCTATATTGAGCGAGGTAGTCATGGCTTTGTAGTAAACTTTGTGAATTACTAAAAGTATTTTTGACCCTTCGTCCATTGTATAATTTTTAGTTTTAATATCAAGGGTTAAAGATTTGTAGATTGAATTATTTGTACCACCTAACAAATTGTCTAGGAAACAAATGAAGTATATGGGACCATTTCCCATATTTGTTTTAATTGAAAATTTGATTTCATCTAAGTTTCCTAGTTTGCCTTTGATTCTAATTAATTGATGAGACACGGTCTGGAGCACTTGGTTTGAATAGTTATTCTGATTTGAATATTTTTAACGCCTTTTATTGTAGTAGGATTTTATTTTAATTCTTTTTTATTGATTGTTTTGAATGGTGAAACAGTTATTTTAGTATTTTCAATATTAATTTTGAATTCTTCTAAAGGTAGATGGATTGAAATTACTATCTTATAGTCGGATAATTTCCATGTTTAGAAACATTGACAATGTTGGATATTTATTGATTTATGGTCGAATGGGGTGTAGATGCATTCGAACCATGTGAAGAAATCATTATTTCTTTTGACCTCATTCACATATTGATACCAAAGTTGTTGTAATTCATCAAGTTCTTCTTGATTGAATTTATTAAACAATTCTTCCATTTTTTTTCTTTTTATTTTTTTATATTCTTCATCGAAAAAGGTTGTTTGGAGTTCTATTTCATTTATTTGAAAATTATCCTTTGTTATTAAAAGTAGATGTTTTGGTACTTGTTGCATCTGTTCTTCATCAAATACTTGAGATTCAGATGTTGGAGAAGTTTAGGAGAATTCTTTAATTGAGTGAGTTCTACGATAGACAGGGTTTGGGATATTTGGTTTGAAATTTACTCCTCTTAGTTCATATTCACTACTTGTTGACTTTAGACTTCTTCTTGCTGGAGTATAATTGAATTGAGAATGAATGGATTCTGTAGAGGTTGAAGCTTCATTTTCTTTTAGAAATTCTTTCGTAATATATCTCTCTGGATCTTCAATTATAATTGGTTCCTTATTTTGAATTGACTTTGAAACATATAGATGATTCCAGTTTCATGAAGATGTTTGAGTTAATTGATCCCATGGTGATATCTTGGGTACCATAACAGTGGAGTGTTCGTTGTTGGCTTAGAAGAGAATTGTGTTTTCCTTTGGGGATTGAAGCAAACATCCTATATTGAGCGAGGTAGTTATAGCTTTGTAGTAAACTTTGTAAATTACTAAAAGTACTTTTGACCCTTCATCCATTGTATAATTTTTAGTTTGAATATCAAGGGTTAAAGATTTGTAGATTGAATTTTCTGTACAACCTAACAAATTATCTATGAAACAATTGAAGTATATGGGACCATTTCCCATATTTGTTTCAATTAATCCTAATAATGAGGATTTTAAATCATGATCTCTTGCATCTCTAAGACATAGGCAAATGGGTCTATCAAGACCTTTCCTATGGAGAGGTTTGATGGCTACTTGAAGTTCTCCTATATGAACAAATCCAAATTTTATTTTTAAAAATTGAATATCATTTTTTGAAAGTTTTTGTATACTGTCTTTATTATTGGCAATAGAATGAGTGCCTTCAATAATTTTGATTATTGAATTAGATTTTGATTCAAAGGAACTTTTTTGATATATTTTATTTATTTGAATTTTTTGAATATTCCAGTTTTGAAGATATTTTTCTACATTATCAATTGATATTAGAAATTGATTATTTTGTTTTTGATTTATTTCTAGGTCCTCTAGCCTAGACTCAATTTGATCAATCATTTGAGTTTTATTTCCACTACTATTTTTCTTTACTAAAGACTTGATTAATTTGCTCATCTTTTCAAAGTATTATTTCAAACTCTAATTAAGCTAGCCTTAATGATTTAATGCCTCTAACAGGACCACCCTCGGGACCACCCAGAACACAAGCAACGGGTTGACCAACGAATTTTCCTTGGCTGACAACGCTAGACACCAACACTAAATCTTAAGGATGAACTTAGTTAGTCAGGATACCTCTTTGATTTGATAAATAAATTATCAATTCTTTAAAATAGATAAAAAGTAGCAGAATAAATTCAAAAGATCAATCTAATTAAAGTAACAACTGGCTCTTATATCAAATCTTGATTAACTTAGTCCAACCCATATTTAGAAGTAATTTTAGGAATCAATTGGCGCATCTTAAAAAGCATCAGTAAATAATTCAAATTTTTTAAATTCAAGAAGTTTTTTCCAAGCTAGACTTGCTGCGGCATCATCAAAAGAATAGTACAAGAGAATTCTCAAAGAATCCTTATCTTCTTTAGGAAGTGATGATGAATTCTCCTCAAATGACAATCGGATCAATTTTCAAGATTCCCAAGATACAACAGATTTTATGGAAGATTTTGATCCATTTGAGTTTTTGCAATAGTTCAAAATCGGGAAGTATTCAAGAAATTCAAAAAAGAGTGGGCTTGGTAGACTCCACGCCTTCGAAGTTTGCAATAATGTCAAAATTGGTGGGCTTGACATCAATATATATATATATATATATATACAGTTAGTTTTGGTGCAGCCCCAAGAGGGGGTGAATTAGGTATTTAAAATTTATCGCCTATGTTTACTGGTTTTATCAATAGTGTAGTACAGTCTAGGGTCAGTTTATGTAATCAACAAATAAACATACACGTGCAGTAAAAGTAAAGTGCGAAAAATAAACAGTACATGCAATATGTTTTCGAGGTTCGGCCAAATTGCCTACGTCCTTGCCTTGGCTACACCAGCACAAGGATTCCACTAAACCTCACTTAACGGGTGGAGCGGCACCGGTTACAACCAGGTCAATTCAAGGGCCTGACTTCAACCAACACGCCTTACGAGAATGACGCACCTAACTTTCCTAACCGGGTCTAAGCCAGTCTAGGACTATTCAACAGGGCTAGTCTCCCTCTTCAGACCCGTGCCTGGAATACAACCAATGTGTATAAAATTTGTACATGTAAATACGCTTCTGTACAAGCATATATGTGCACCAGTGCAGCTAAATCAATATTGCAAGTACGAATGATATATAAATATGCTCAGTGCTCTAATGTGTGCTAAACACTCAATCAAGTATAGATTATCAGTCCGAATTTAGAGTATATATCAAAGCAAGATTTGAAACACAATATGTGAATAACACAAGATCAGATGAGGGTTTCAAATATGCTAAGCAAGTTGATTCAAACAAACTTAACAAGATATTTCAATATACAAAACACAATGGAGGTTTTTGAAAAACTAGCTTTTGAAAATGATTTTTGCATACAAAAATATAGGTTTAGGTGTCTTGCAATGACAATGCAAGAACCACAACCTTCTAAATCTTCCCACACAAGATTTATCAAGTAAAATCGGTAGAAGAACTAAATGTTATACTCTCAAATAAAATCAATCAAACAATATACCAAATGAGAGTATTAACTAGGAAGATTAAGCACAATCACTTTAGAAGTACTCACAACACTTGAAAAATCAAGAAATATGGAGTGTATGAGTGTTTTGAAGTAGTGTACGCTAAAATAGGGTTTTGGAAGTTGAGAGAATTTTTGCCTTAATCAAAATGCTAATCATTTTCTAATTATGACAAATGAATAGGTTTATAGTTAAGAAGGATTTTTTGACAGTTGGGGACACAATGGGAATAGTTAAATTTGTTTCAAAAGCCATTAAGAAAATTAACCCAGTTTACCCCATTGAAAAATCGGTAAAAAATATTTTAACCCGCGCGGTTCGGGTGCCCAACTTGAGGTCCGGGTGCCCGAATAGACTCACTCAGAAAATCGTTTTTTAATGGTTCGGGTGCCTAAGAAAACGGTCGGTCGACTGAACAAAAGTAAGTAGCATTTTGCTCGTAAATTCGGGTGCCCAGTCCCAAGTTCGGTTAACTGAACTAACCAATTCAGTCGCCCGAGCCCAATTTAAACGTGGTCATTTAGTCGTCCGAGTAGTTGAAAAGTGCTCTGACACAGGTTCAGGTGCCCGAGGAAGATACGCTCAAATCAAGTTCGGGTGCCCGAACACAAAGTCAATATTTTGACTTGTTCGGTCGCCCTAGCCATTTTACATGGCTTTGGTTTGGTTGCTCGAACCCTATCAACATTCTTCAATTAAGTTCATTTTAGCCAAATTTGATTCCCTTGATATGAAGAGTGATATGGGGACTTTGTGTACTAAAAGTTGGTACCTAAGGTCCAACTAGGGTATGTTATGAACATATCTACCTACTATGCATGATGCAAATTTTTACAAGTCGCATGGTATATAGTTCATAATAAATATTACATCCCAGAATGAAGAAATAATAAATACAAATACAACACAAAATTCTTCATTTTTTAACACGAATACCGTACGCCATCATGGTATGTCTTTTAGTCCGAATATACATGCACAGTGAACCTACATGCATCTTAGTACAACTATCAGTATCAAGAATATTTGTTATGATCAAAACTGGGTGTGACCAATCAGGTCATATATATATATATATATGTCATATATCATGTTTACATACCATGTATACGATAAACATATGAATATAGTACATAATACACACACACACACACATATAATACATACACACGCATACAAATTGCATAATACATAATATATACATATGGTACTACACTATATTTATCATATATATATATATATATATATATAAGACATAATATATATGCATATAATTTAGTATATACAATACATATAAAATACATATATAGAATATGACATATACATATAGTATACAATATATACATAATATATAGTAAAGTATATATATATATATATATATTTATATCGCATATAGTATATAATAATACATAGTATATAGTATATATGATATCATATGGTATATACATGTTATACACTCATTCCATGCCCGAGAATAAAATTTTACCAAATGTTCTTCGCCATCTTTAACTTGTTTGAGAACACCACCATAGCCAAACTCACTTGCATATTTTCAATTATTTTAAAGGCATTTGGATCACAAATAGGGATTTAATTGTTTAACATCTCATGCTTTTGAGTCCAGACGGGAGGGTTCTTTTTAAGCCGTGCAAATAAAGGTTTGCAAATTATTCGCAAACCATTATAGAAATTTGCAACATAGTTTAAATATCCTATAAATCTTTGTAATTATTTTTTACCCTTAATTTTATCAAGAAATTTATTAGCAAATTCAATATTTCTATTTATGGGATAATTGTTCCATTTTCATTATTGTGGCCAAGAAATCTATTTTTTGTTTGAAATAAAACCGTTTTCTTAGCGAAGACCACAAGACCATTATCTTTAATGATTTTCTCGAATTGTTTTAAATACTTAAAGTGTTAATCAATGTTTTCCAAAAAAAAAATAAGAACGCTATCAATGTATACTATTGTAAAATGAGTATAAGGATTAAAAATATCGTTAACAACTTTTGACATTCACTAGTAGCATTTTTGAGATCAAATTGCATAACATTCCATTCATATTATCAAAAGGAACCGCAAAAGTTGTTTTATATCTAACTTTCTTCTAAAACTTGAATCCGCCAAAAACTCGTTTTCAAATCAAACCTAGAAACAACTTTTGCATTATAAACCCTTTTAAGTAGATCATATTTATTAGGAATTGGATATATTATCCATTTAATGGCTTTATTTAATGGTTTATAATTAATTATAAGACAAGATGCTCCTTTTTTGATGTCTGAGACCTATTGAACCTAAAAGGCATCACAACTCGAAGGAGACCTTGATTCTCCAATTAATTTGTTGTTCAATAAATCTCAAATTTTCTTTGGACAATATTCTAATGTCTCAAGTGACATTTGGAGAGAACGTGATTTTGTAGGAATATTTTCATCAAAAAATTATTGTTCACAAGGATATATGTTTCTTCCTTTACCAAAAGGCATTTGGAAGATCATAATAGATTTCTTACCACCATGAAATTGGTTTTAAAACACACTCATTGTGTAAAGACCCAGAAAATAATAATAATAATAATTAAATAAAAAAGAGGAAGGAAAATTTCTAAAGGATTCAATAGGGTTCATCGACGAACTCCCTATAGGTTTCGTGGACGAATTTAGTATTTCGTTGACGAAGAGATACTGAGAGGGTGTATTTCAGATCCATTGATTCATCGATGAGTTCTTTACTTTCGTCAACGAACCGCCTTATTCACATCGTCAACAAAGCCACGAGTCTCATTGACAAAGCCACGTGTCAAGACACCTATAAATACGCAAAATCGGGATTTCAAAGTGAAAATTAGTTTTTCCTCTCTTTCTCTCTCTAGGTTTCGGATTCTCCGACTTCTCTCTAGATTTTCATCCCCGTTTCTCCTCGAATCGAGGATGAGAAGCTACCAAGATGATCTTGGGAAGATTTTCTATAACTTAGCCGAAGCAAAATTTCGATTTGAGAAGTTTGGGAACCATCCTAAAATTAGGGTAAGTAGGTTATTTAAGGTTTATTAGGTTAGTAGGCTTTTCTGAACCTAGATTGTGTATTAGATGTTGTTATACTGGCGTTTGGAATGATTTATGTAACAACCTGCCTAATTTACGAATTAAAATTTTTTTTTTCCAGAATAACATTTAATATAATAATCATGTATAGCTGAATAGCATAATCAACCTGGACTCATGGGTACGAGGGATATATCCAAAATACAACTGAGATACCTAAGTAGCAGGAAACGTAAAATCATATACATAACAAATCATCCAATCAACACAATACCAGAGTCATACTGAAATTGTTACATACATACTCACATCACGAAATAACCAAAAATTGCCCAAGGGTTAACCCCCAAAAATTCATCAGACCCTAGTAAAATGACTTACCCTTCCGACAGGGTAGAACAGTCAACCACTAATGCTACGGAGCTCTGTTCGCTCTTCTATCCGGGGCTCCTGAAATGTTTATACAGCTGGGGTGAGACACCTCTCAGTAAAGGAAGTAAAGTAATATAAGTGTATGGCAACATGAGTATTTTTGTGTTGTACGTATAATAGTACATAAATTACATTTGATGAAACTATTTGTATCATATACGGGGAAAACATAATTTCTCATAACATGGTATAACATACTGAATTTCTATACATAAAAATCATCTCATATTACTGTACATGAAATAACACCCTGGATGGATACCTGGCTGGTGTCATGTCTTACCCCACATGATTAGGTTGTGCGGTCGGAAGGCAGGACCTAGCAATGGCTAGCCGACCACGTTAGATCAACATAAGTTTGTAAGTACGATGGGTTTGCCCTACCTGGTCCGGACACCCGAGGGATGCCTGCACTACCATAAAACCACATCAATTTCCGAACTCCCACTACCCCTTACGACAAGTGGTAGCACTAACATATACATGATCGTGATCATATGGCTGAAAGCCTAAACCAAGTTATCCAGGTTTTGATAACATATAGCAAATTTCAAATAATGGTACATAGCTGCTTCATAATAATATCTGTCATGATAATATTTTCATGAATTCTTGCATAACATATCATGTAAAATTCACGGCCCTTACGTAGGCATATCATATCATGTAAAACCACGACCCTTACGCCTACATATCATATAAAATCCATGGCCCTTATGCCGACATGTAATATAAAATTCATAGTTTGAAAAGCCGTGTATCGTTTTGAATATTTTCCTGAAAATAGAAAAAAAATGTTTATTCTTAAAACATAATATTCTAATATTACATAAAATCATGGAATTTAATACTCATGCCACACAAAAATGGATATTGTTCCATTCATAAAATTACACAAAATCTTAATCCTCGCTGAACTGTATTAAAATGATTTTCCTGTTAAACAGTAGTATTCCCAAACTTAGTTCTATAACATACATAGTTTCCTTGAAAATAAAAGCTAAATATTAATAAATAATTTCCTAGAAATATTGACTTAGTTTATCCCCTTACTTGACTTATGGAAAAACCTACAAATTATCCAAAATTACACCCGTGTGGTCCCCAACTTAACACCCTGAAATTGATATTTTCCCTCAAAAACATCAGTATTATCTTACCTAACATATTCTTCTGAGTCTAGAAATAGCAAAAATCTAATAAAACTGAAATTATCTAACTTTCCCAAGGATGGTGCCCAAGTAGGCCTAATCAACGATCCACTCCAGCAGATATGGAGAGAATCTTCCCAAGAGTAGTGTGGCAGCTTCGGATCGTCGAACCGGCGAAGAACTAAACCAAAAACTTAGAGTAAAGGGGTGGGGGATGAAATGTAGAGAGAGAGAGAGAGGGAAGGATTGCATGTAGGTTTTCTCGCTGAAGACCCGAGTTTGAGCTATTTATACGTCTGCCTTTGTCGACGAGGCCAGGTAGAGAGTTCGTCGATGAACACTTATTCATCATCGATGAATTTCTGGCCCTGAAATAGACGTCTTGGTAATTCCTCAATGACGAGACACATGTCCTCGTCGATGGTCCCAACAAGAAGCTTCTTTGACGAACGCTGCGTTCGTCAACAAGATCCTTCTATCTATCCCCTTTAAAAAAATTCCTTTTCCTCTCCTTTATTTTATCATTTAATTTCCATAATTCACCGTGTCCCTACAATTTATGTGGGTGTTGTAAATTCAGGATTTTGGGGCTTTTACAGCAGGCAGTTAGGGAACCTGGAGGGTGTTCCCAAGAACCCAGGTAAGATGATGAATAGTTTATAATATAGGGAATATGAGTATGAAAGTTATTTTGGGAATTCAGTTGATTGAAAGGGATATATATATATATAGGATTTTGAGGTTGGTACGCAGAGGGCGTGAGGGTTGAACTGGAGGCAAGCCTCCCAATCAGATAGGTAAGGAAATATGTTATGCTAGGGAATTTAGAATGTTTATGAGTAAATTACATGTTTTTCTAGACAATTATTCTAACGCCCCTGACGTGCCAGGTGTGGCCCAGAGTGTTATAAGACTGACACGCGTCTTTGATACCATTCAAGCAGTGAAAATTAATAAAATAACCTCGAACATAATATACCAGAGTTCTATATTCAACAAACCCATATCAGACAACCACATTCTCCAAACTACAAAACCTGGATAATATATATCAAACATAAAAACTAAAAACATAACTGTTATGGTACTACTCACAAAACTACCCAGTCGGGGAGCTATCTAAGCTTGATCCCCTGGATAACCTGAAAAGATTTAACCAATGACGGGGAGAGACACCTCTCAGTGAGGAAGAAATAGTTTATAACAGTGTGTGGCTGAAGTGTTTAATATATAATTAAAATATTCATCCAAATGCATTCACGATCCACAAGCAGCTAAAATATCACACTCGTAATCACAACATGGTCAATGTCTTTGTCATCCAATCACTTGCCCACAATTATAAATATTTTAACTGATAATTCCTTAGAACAGGGAAGTCTACCCACCCATACAAGTAGATTCCTTCTGGTCTAGTGCTAACACTAGGGCACTCACCTTTCTTAGTAAGCCCTTGGGTTATGTATCCAGGTAAAGTCAACGAGAATAGTGAAGGTCACCCGCCCATACAAGTGGCTTCCCCCTATTCTGGTATCCACAAATAATTACCAGAGTACTCGCCTTCCTCAGCAATCCTTCAGGTAAAGTAATCTACTTTACCCCAAATACTTAATTAATTAAAGTCACACGCATCGAACCATATTCGTTTCACAGAACTCTACGCATATAAACATATCACAACCAATCCACACAGGATATTCATACGATCTTGAATCATACCCACACAGGGTCTATATCCACATATTATCCACACAGTACTGGTCCACACAGGACTAATCAATCACACAGATACATGGTCCACACAGGACAAACCAACCATATGGCATATATGTCCACATAGGACTCTAACACACACATCATACATGTCACACTCATAATCACAACATGGTCAATGTCTTTGTCTTCCAATCACTTGCCTATATGATAAATATTTTAACTGATAATTCCCGAGAATAGGGAAGTCCACCCACCTACACAAGTAGATTCCCTCTGCTCTAGTGCTAACACTAGGGCACTCACCTTTCTCAGTAAGCCCTCGGGTTATGTATCGAGGTAAAGTCACCGAGAATAGGGAAGGTCACCCGCCCACACAAGTGGCTTTCCTCTAGTCTGGTATCCACAAATTATTACTTGAGTACTCGCCTTCCTCAGCAAGCCCTAAGGTGGAGTAATCTACTTTACCCAAAATACTTAATTAATAAAAGTCACACACAGCCAACCATATTCTTTTCATAGAACTCCACACATATAAACATATCACAACCAATCCACACAGGATACTCATACGGTCTTCAATCATACCCACATAGGGTCTATATCCACATATCATCCACACAGGATTGGTCCACATAGTACTAATCAATCACATAGATACACAGTCCACATAGGACAAACCAACCATATAGCATATGTGTCCACACAGGACTCTAACACACACATCATACATATCCATACATGACTAGTCCACATAGGACTAATCAAACAACTCCGTTCATGGTAAATAGTTAAACAACCTCCTTATACCACTGCTAATGTTTACCTTCTAGTATAAACGTCCATAAAACGACCTCCTTATACCACTGCCAACGTTATATGACGGTTATACCAAGTATGTGAGGACCTGCTTAATTAACTAGGCATTTTCATTTTTTATTTTTATACTATAACATTCTAAATGCTCTGATACCATATTGGGAGTAAACCCAATGAATAACCTAAGCAGCGAGAAGCATAATCACATAGACATAACCATATGAAAATATATACACAACATAAAAACCAATACCACACAATACCAAAGTACTACATGTTTTTCCAAAATATATACATACGTCTGTTCCCCAAAATACCCTTAACTAGCTAGGGTATACAAAAATACTCCCAAAATGTACTCACTCTCCACTAGCAGGGCAGTACAGAAGCCCCTCTAACTGCGAACCTGGTTTGCTCGCCTACCTAGATCACCTGAAAAACGTTTCAACACTGGGATGAGCCAACGCTCAGTAGGAAGAAATATGCTATTACTAGTGTGTGACAAATGAGCTACTATATCATGAAATCTATTATCAAATAAACATGTCTAACTGAATATATAAAAAATGTATAAGTGATAAAATACACCACCCCTATCCCTATTACTTAAAATGACAGTATTGGAGTTTATTATTCAAAATACTTGTAGTATAAGTAAGTATGTTCCCTGTTTCTGCAAAACTATACATAAGTGATAATAGCTGAAAATGTTCCCTGTGGCTATCTGTATGTCATGACTTACCCCCTCATGACAGGGTTGTGCGGCCCATAGGCTGGATTTACCTTGGCTGGCCAATCAAGAATAAATCACTATACTCCATAGGTCAATCTGCCCACCTCAACCCATATCTGGATGGGGAGCCTAACCTCTTCAAGGGCCTAGGTGAACGACTTTACCACGTATTATCTAAATAGGTGGTTGCACTCATAAAGTAACATAGTATATGTAGCAACGATACCGTGCTCTGTAGCTGCAAGTCCAACAGGGTCTGATATCATATAATATACTTCTCTACATATCTATCTGAGTTACCGTGATTCTAAAGTAATCGAATAACCATGATGCTGCATAAACTGTACTGTAAATCATATGTCGTAATACTGAGAACTGTATATTCATAACACTGAGAATGCATAATCATAATACTGATAGTCGTGTAATCATGGTACTAAAATATCGTAAATCAGGATACAGAAATATCGTAACTTATATTCATACTATATTCATATTCAAAAGCCACACAATACTGTAATACATAATTTTCATCATTAAATAAACTATATAATATTTTAAAAGTTCCTAACATAGCATATTTCCCTTACCTGACTACTGGAAAGCCTCTAGGGAATACTAGCCTAACACCCGCAGGGCCTCCTACAAAACACCCTAAAAATAATATTGGCTAGAACATAATATAAGTATTTCTCCACCTACATCATTTTCTATAACCATCATAAGGCCAAAAAGGGACTAAAAGGCCATACCCTGAATTTGGGATGAAATCCAACTCGATCCCACCAACGATCCATCCTAGCAAACTTGAAGAGAACTCCACCAGGAACGTCATGGTGGCTTCGGATCGTCAATCTGACATTTGGCGGGGCCGAAAACGAAGCGAGAAGGGAGAGGGTTTGTAGGTGAGAGAGAGGAGAGAGAGAGAGAGGCACAGGAAATGAGTAAAAATCCATTTTTTATCTATTTATAGGGTGGAGTTTGTTGACGAGACACGTCACCTCGTTGACGAGTCCTTTATTAAATTTGTTGACGAGACCCTGTGTTCTTCGACGAAATTCAGAGTAGCCACAACCATCTCTCGGTATTTTCTCGTCGACGAAGCCCTGTATTCGTTGACGAAATTCTTCAGACCTTCGTCGACAAAACCCTGTCTTCGTCAACGAAGCTTGGCAGTCTCCTTAAAATTATTTTATTCTCCAAAATACGATGTTGTCAACGAACGCAAAGCGTTCGTCGACAAAGTCTACGGCCTCCTTCTGTTTCTGTATCTATTTTCTTCCCTCTTATTATTGTTAAAATGCTATTATTTTCGGGTCACTACAAGGTAGGATACAACGACCTCCTCATACCACTGCCAACGCTGTATCGTAATTTGCATGAACCACAACACAAGTTCACAGCAAACTAATCATTCAGCACAACCACAGTTCTACCACAGTATACACAACAACAGTATCTACAATCAACCAGTATAATCAACCAAGCAGAAATCACAATCAACCAATATTCGCAACTTAATGATTTATCATTTTACAATGCTCACAATCATTTAATTAACAAGAATGGTTTCAATCACACGATTTTTCCCAATATAATATATATATATATATATATATATAATTAGTATTTTCAATACCAGCATGTTTCAAAACATTATACCTGATTATGTAGAGTTTATACCTGGATTTAGTACTTTAAATTATTAAAAAGCTATTATAAAATATTTTCCCTTACCTGCTCCTCAAAATTCAACCCAAAATCAACCAAACGAGACCCTGTAATCCAAAATTTCCAAATTCCACAAATCTTAATAAAACACCCTTATGATACTTCCTAGGATCCAAATACCTCAAAATAATGTTAATACCTTAAATTATTTTACTTACCCTGGTTTTGGGATGTTTCTCAAACTTCTAAAATCAAAGATCCACTCCGCATATATTGCAGAGAATCTTCCAAGGAGTCTCGTGGTAGTTTCCAATCATCGAACTGAGCTAAATTTGACCAAAAATCGAAGAGAGAAGGTAGTAGGGCCGAAGTTCTAGTGTGAGAGAGAGAACATGCAGAAAATTCTTGCTTGAAATGAAAGAACTTGCAATTTATACGCAGGGATTAGTCGACGAGACACATGGACTCATCGACGAGTCCTAGTACACAATTCGATGACGAAATAGTGAATTCGTCGACGAAGTTCAGTCATGCAAACCCCCTCTCAGTAATTCCTCGTCGACGAGACACGTACTTTCGTTCAAGAGCCAAGACAAAACTCTCATCGACGAGACCAGTTTGTTCGTCGACGAATGCTTGCTGCCCCCCCTTTATAAACTTATTCTTCCTTCCCTTCTATCTTCCTTTATTATTTCAAATAGTTAAAAATTTTCCGGGTCATCTTAGGCTCGTCGACAAGGCCATGTGGCAAGTTGCCTATAAATAGGCAAAAATCAGAATTTTAGCAAAATAAATCATTTTCTCTTATTTTTCTCTCTTTAAAAATGGCCCTCTGCCTTATCTCTTTGAATTCAGCCTAATTTTAGCCCGATTTGACGATCACAGGCTACCATGAGACTCCTGAGAAGATTCTCTGCAACATAGGCAGAGTAGAATTTCAATTTGAGAAGTTTGGGAAACATCCCAAAATCAGGGTAAGTGAGTTATTTTGGAATTTTGTTTTTAAATATAGTTATTTGGAGTCTAGGAAACATTAAATAAGTGTTTTTCTTAGATTTGAGTAAGTTGGGATTTTTTGAATACTCTCGTGTTTTTTTTATTTTAGGCAGAATCCCGTGGAGCAGGTAAGGGGAAATAATTTATAACAACATTTTTATTAATTATAAATCGACATATTTTGGGTATAAATTCTATATATTCAGGTATAATATTCTGAACAGTGCACGTATTGAAAATACTATTTTTGATTATATATTATTTTGCGAAAATCATGTGGCATGAAGACAACTTTGACAATCAAATGGTTGCGAATACTGCGAAATTATGTTTTATTATGTGATTGTGAATACTATTTGGGCTGCGAATTCTGCTTGGTTGAAAATACTGATTGGTTGTGGATACTGTTTGATTGTGTATACTATGGTAGCTGTGTGTGGTTGTGCTTGAGTGGTTGGTTTTGATATCAATTTGTGTTGTGGTTCATGTAAATTACGATATAGCGTTGGTAGTGGTATGAGGAGGTCGTTATATCGTACCTGATATAACCGTCGTATAACGTTGGCAGTGGCATGAGGAGGTCGTTATATGAGCGTTTATATTAGGGGGTAAACATTGGCAGTGGTATGAGAAGTTTGTTTTACCTATTTAGCATGAACAAGGTGGTTTGTGTTGTAATCTTTGTGATGATTAGTCTTGTGTGGACTGTGTAACCTATGTGGTTGATAGTTCTATATGGACCAGTACTGTGTGAACATGTATATTGTATGTATGATAGTCTTGTGTGGACCAATCCTATGTGGATATGGATTAGAGTCCTGTGTAGACGTTGTATTCTGTGTGGATATGGACCATGTGCTGGTGAGAATGTGGAATGTGTAAATCTTGTGTGGATTGATTGTGATGTGTGTGTGTATATGTTGAACTTTGTGAAATGGTTATTATTGGTTGCGTGTGACTTTAATTACTTAAGCATTTAGGGTAAAGTAGAATACTCCACTCGAGGGCTTGCCACTCGAGGGCTTGTTGAGGAACGCGAGTACTCTGGTAATTATTTTTGGATACCAGAATAAAGGGAAGCCCCTTGTATGGGCAAGTGACCTTCCCTATTCTCAGAGACATTACTTGGATACATAACCTGATGGCTTACTAAAAAAGGCGAGTGTCCTGGTGTTAGCACTAGAGCAGAGGGAATCTACTTGTATGGGCGGGTAGACTTCCCTATTCTCGGGAATTATCAGTAAATATAATTATGTTTGTGTGTATGTGATTGGGAGATAAAGAAGTCAACAATGATGTGATTATGAATGCGTTTTCTTGGCTGTTGTGGATAGTGAAATACAACTATATGTATATTTTGTAATTATGTATTAAACAATTCAACCACACATTATTATAACTTATTTCTTCCTTACTGAGAGGTGTCTCACCCCGTCGATTTATCAATCTTTTCAGGTCGTCCAGGTGATCGAGCTTAAATAGCTCTTGGGCGGGGTTAGTTTTTGTGAGTGGATATCAGAATGGATATGTATTTAGTTTTATCATTAATATATATTATTCTGGTTTTGTAATATGAAGAATGAGATTGTATTTCATGGGTCTGCATATGTAAATATAGAACTATGGTATTTTGTTTGAGGTTATTTAACTATTTCTGCTGTGGGAATGGTATCAGCGATGTATGGATGGTCTTATAACACTCCAGGCCCCACATGGCAAGTCTAGAGCATTACAGTTGGTATCAGAGCATAACAGTCTTGCGGACTTTAGGAGGATTAATACCAGAGTATAGGTGTAATAACCCGCAAAAAAAATTAAAATTAATTATTAATTAATTAATTAATTAAGCATGATTAAATTAATTAATTAAGTAAACAAATAAAAAGGAATAGTGTGAAAGAAAAAATAATAATAAATAAATAAATATTAATTATTAATCAAATAATTAATTAAGTATTATTAAATTAAAGTAAGTAAATAAATGTATGATAGATATATATAAGTATACAAATATATATATATATGATAAGTAATATTTAAATATGTATATATATATATATATATAGTATAATATGTTAATGATATAAGTATATATATATATATATGTGTGTGTGTGTGTGTGTGTGTGTGTGTGTGTGTGGTTTGTTAAAGCTTCTTTAAGAAGCTATTAAAATCCAATTTGAAATTGGATACTTCATTCCTGCAATTCTTGTGCCAGTGCTCTCTCTCGTCTCTCCTGCTTACGAACATTCCTCTGTTTTTTCTCCTCTCTCTCCTCAATTTTTCAACACATATTCGGTCGATCGGGAAACGGAAGGTACCGTTGGGTTCCTAACTCCGCTACCGGCATTTCTACTGGAGCGGATTTGTCGTGGGTGTGGCGTAGGCACCACTCCTTGGGAAAGGTATATTTCCTCTAAATTCTTAATTTCTCCTTAAATATGTCGTTAAACTGACAATCAGGCACCACCACGAGGTCCTAATCATAATCGTCGTCATTTTGGCGTGAGTAAATTTCCAATTAGGGCTTTGTAGGCCCCACTCCAAAGCGAGATTGGGAATTAAAAATTTTGATAAATTGGTTATATTTGAGGGTATAACCATTTATTTGGAATTTTGGGTCCTAGAAAATATTAAAATAGTACTTTATTTAGGATTGATTTAATGGAATTAGGATTTTTTATTCAGGGCTCGGGTGAGCGTTGCAGGTATTTTTTGGGGTCCTTGTTGGCGTAGTTCAAGAAACTGGGAAAAAATATATATTAAACCAGAATTTTTATGAATTTAGCGGTAAATGAATTGTGTTATATATACGTGTATATGTTTCGATTTGGGTTTAAAATGATGCTTTCTGAGCCTAGGGCTATTTTATTAGATACTTATATGTGAAATTGAACTTATGAAAGTAAAATATTTTTCAGAATAATTATCTCAGAAATTAAAGGTATTTTTCTAGTATGTGAATGTTAAATATGAGTTGACTTATTTTATAGGAAATATATATGAATTTTACTGTTAAATAGTGTGGCATGAGTAAATAGGAATGCTGTGTGGAAATATGTTATATGTATGAGATGCATGATAAATGAAATGAACTGAGTATGAAAATGTTATATGAAATATGCTACATGTGAGTGTTAATGCAACCATTTAAAACAGCTGAAAGTTGCTGAATAAAATAGTGGAAAGATGTTGGGTAAAACAGCTAAAAAATGCTAGGTAAAACAGTTGAAAGATGCTAGGTAAAATAGCTGAAAGATGCTGGATAAAACAGTTGAAAGATGCTGGATAAAACAGCTAAAAGATGTTGGGTAAAACAGCTGAAACATACTGGGTAAAACAGCAGAAAGATATTAGGTAAAACAGCTGAAAAATGTTGGGTAAAACAGATGAAAGATGCAGGATATAACAGCTGAAAGATTCTGGGTATGAAATAAAATGAAATGAAAATGGAAATGAATGAAATGAAAATGAAGGGTGAAATGTGAACAATGTAAAATGGGAGAGAGTCACTTAAAGTAAAATGAAATGAAATGTTAAAGCTATGACCATTAACATGTGTGAATGGTTGAATAATGATAGAAAGAATAATATATTATGATATTAGAAGTATTTATGCTAATAGAATATGTTACAATTGGGGCGAGGCATACTCTTCTCCAGAGGGCTTGCTGAGAAAGGTGAGTACGTTAGTTGTATCAGATGTAGCAGTAGCTGCATAATGCACTAGGGCGGAGGGAACCTACTTGTATGGGCGGGTAGATTTCCCTATCTTTGGGGCCTTCGCTGGTAAACTTTTGTTTGAACTGTGTGAGTACGAGATTAATCTAATACTTGAAGGCTTACTGAGTAAGGTGAGTGCCTTGATATGCTTTAGTAGTGACCCTTGGGTTGCCAAATGTATCAGAGCAAAGGGGTGCTACTTGTATGGGCGGGTAATCACCCTTGTCATTAGGTAATCTCGTGGGGTTAAATGTTTTGTACGTTTTTGATTAGGCTCAGAGAATGATTTCAGTGTTTATGACAACTTTTTACAAATGCTATTAAAATGATATTTATGAACCTCATGTTAACTACATGTTGTTTTAATATATTGTTTCTTCCCTTACTGAAATGTGTCTCACCCGAATATAAATTCATCTTTTTCAAGACCTCCTCGAGATCGAGCTCATTTCTAGGAGATATAAGAAAAACGGTATAAACATTTTATTGATATTTTTGGGAATATAAATATTTTATGTTTTATGTCTTATGTTTTAAGGTTGATAAGAAAGGAATGGCTGTGAATACTCGATGTTTTTTAAGATACATATATATGTTGAATGCACGTGGATGATTAATTTATTATGGTTGGTAGATAGGAATAGCAAACTTTGGTATTATATTGATTGAGGATTGCAGTTTATGTTTTTTACTGTGTATTTAATTATAGACTATTAGGATTTTATCAGGTATAACGCACCGAACCGGGTTTAAGGGTTTGGGGCGTGTAGGAATGGGTAGATTAAGGTTCTGAAAGGAGTTTGAGTTTGTTTTGCAGCTTGGAGACAAAAATCCTTTGATGGACTTCTGTGATTTTCTGAATCAGTCGACGGTTTTAGAAAACCACAGTAAATCCATCGATGGTGATGTTTCTAAGCAGAGAAACTGAAATTTGGAATTTTAATTTAAAGGTTAATATGATTGCGGATCATTGGATGTTGGATATTCAATTGAGGATTTGGATATTAAATTGGATTCATGTTTTATGATTATGTAAGATATATTAAGATGTAGAGATTTTAAATTTGTCTCTATTATACATATATATATATATATATATATTCAGGGATGAATCCTAGACGCAAAGGAGTGGATGAAGGAGGAGGAAGCGAGTTGGGAGCTTCCAACGGGGATGAGATTGACACCTCTCGACGGTTGCATGGAATAGCTCGTCATGTTTGGGAAGAAATAAGACGAGACTTGGGAGAATCAAACTACCCACCAGTGCACCAGGGTTGCACGATTGATCAATTCACCCATCTGAAGCCCTCATCTTTTAAGGGTGGCACTGACCTGATTAAGGCCGAGACATGGATGTAAGAGATGGAGAAGATAATGGCAGTTTTGAACTGCACCGACGAGCAGAAGGTTCTTTTCGCCACATTTAATCTTGCAAGAGAAGCTGAATGGTGGTGGTATGTGATGAAGCTGTTGGAAGAACAATGAGCAATATCTATAGCGATGACCTAGGGTCGTTTCAAGTAGGTATTTTATGACCGATATTTTCCCCAAACCACCAGAAATGTGAAGGCGGAGGAATTTTTCAACCTTACTTACAGGCGCCTCACTGTTCAGTAGTATGCTACTAAATTTCTTGAACTATCTCACTTTGCACCTTCTATGGTTCCAGATGAATACCACAAGGCAAGGTGGTTTGAAAGGGGTCTGAATCAGTGGATGCACGAGCATATGCCATGTTTGCAGATTCAGGATTTTACAGAACTGGTGGATAAAGCTACGTTGTAGAGTCGAGTCTGTAAAGAGGTGCAGAGGCATCTGAAAGAAGGAAAAGGCTTGTTTTACAGTCCAGAAGCAAGAATTTCAGGGTGGTTTCTGTGATTTTCCTAGGTTGACGATTTCTGGAAAACCATAGTAAACTATCGCCGATTTCTATTTCCATATGGTAGGACTAGACCTTAAATTAGTGATAGGAGGTATGAGGTATTTTAGTTAGAATAACATTGTAAGGTTTAGATTCTTAGAATAATTTGGCATTATTGCAAGATGGACCAAGGAGGTAGTAGTGCCCATACTAGCGGCGATGATGGAGCAGGGTCGTTTGGCATGGGAGGTAGGGACTCAGATTTTGTATTACGTAGCGTAACTCAGCAGGTTATGGCTGAGATCGCATGGAGCTCCAGGGAGTAGGGAGGTCCATCTACTGCGTAGGGGTGCACGATTTAAAAATTTATAAAGATGAACCCTTCAGTATTTTCGGGAACAACTGATCCTGCTGTTGTACAGAACTGGATGTAGGAGATAGAAAAGATATTGACGGTGCTCCACTACACCAACAAATAGAGGGTCATTTACGCCACGCATAAGCTGGCAGGGGATTCTAAGAGGTGGTGGACGACCACGAAATTGCTAGAGGAGCAGAGACCCATTCCAGTGTGGATAACCCGAGCTTAATTTGGAGACATATTATTTGACAGATATTATCCAGCCACAGTTAGAGAGGCTAAAGTACAGGAGTTTCTGAGTTTGACCTTGGGATCATTGACAGTTCAGTAGTATGCGGCGAAATTCATCAAACTGTCACGATTCGCTCCATATATAGTACCAGATGAAGTTAAGAAAGCCATAATGTTCGAGTAGAATTTAAGACGAGATATATACAAGCAGGTGGCAGTACAAAAGATGCAGGATTTCTCCAAGCTGGTTGACAGAGCTACAGTAGTAAAGGAGAGTGAGTAGATAGATGTAGGAGTACCGAGCCAAAGGAAGAGGCCTACACCATCGGGTTTCCTAGCAGGTCCCAGTTAGGGCGCATAGAGAGGAGACCGATATGGAGGAGGCCAGAGATAGAAGATGAGGCACAACGGTGTTCAGGGTGGGATGACTATTCCTATTTGTCCTAGATGTGACTGAAGGCACCCAGGTGAATATCAGTTGGGAGAGAATGTCTGCTATCAGTGTGGGAGATTTGGCAATATGACATAATCATTTCGAGGACCGCCGATCCATGCACCAGCTCATAGACCACTGCGGGGTGGTTATCAGACACCCCGTGGGGGCTAGCAGAGGAAAACAACATCAGCGAGGGTTTATGCATTGACGCCGGGAGATGTTGAGACTATTGGAGACGTCGTGACATGTATCCTTACTATTTTACCATATAAATTTGTTGTTTTATTTGATACAGGTGCCACACATTCCCTTGTATTGGTGGGGTATGTTAAAGTAACTAGGGTAGAGGCACAATTGTTAGATGTTGAGTTGTCTATAGCCACACTGATGGGATCTTTTGTAGGGTGTAGGTAGGTACTTAGGAACTTTCCAGTGGGTATTCAGGGGAAAGAATTACCAGCTGATCTCATGATATTAGATATGCAGGGGTTTGATGTAATATTAGGTATGGATTAGCTGGTAGCCATTCACGCTAGCATAGATTGTTATTAGAAAGAAGTGATTTTTAGATGCCCATGTGAGCAAGAATAAGAATTTGTGGGTTCACGTGTGCGTGCCTCGCCATAACTAGTGTCAGCTACTCAGGCGAGGAGACTGATTCAGGGTGGATGCTAGGGATATGTAGCTTACATGAAAGAGCCGCCGAAGGAAGAATTGAAACAGACTGATATTCTAGTGGTTAGAGAATTTCTAGATATTTTTTTAAAGGAATTACCTGGCTTACCCCCAGATCGAGAGATTGAATTCACTGTGGATCTATTACTAGGGTTGGCACCAATATCTAAAGCGCCATACAGAATGGCTCCAGCCGAACGGAAGGAATTGAAAGATCTGTTGCAGGAGTTGCTCGATAAAGGATTTATCAGGCCCAGTGTGTCACCTTGGGAAGCCCTAGTTCTGTTTGTCAAAAAGAAAGATGGGACCATGAGGATGTGCATAGATTATAGGGAAATATATAAACTGGCGGTCAAGAATAAATATCCTTTTCCTAGAATTGATGATTTATTTGACCAAATCTAGGGGACCTAGGTCTACTCCAAAATTGACCTTCGGCCACCACCAGGTGAAAGCTAAGGCAAAGAACATATCAAAGACAACATTATGAACTACGTACAGGCACTACGAGTTCTTGGTAATATCGTTCGGATTGACCAACACACTAGTGGTGTTCATGGATTTAATGAATCGGGTGTTCCATCATTACATGGACCAATTTGTTGTGGTGTTTATTGATCATATACTGGTCTACTCGAGGAGTCTTGAGGAGCACTAGGGTAATTTGAGACTGGTTTTGCAGGTGCTTTCGGAAAAGAAACTGTATGTTAAATTCAAGAAATGTGAATTTTGGTTTAGGCAGGTTACTTTCCTTGGGCATGTGATCTCTGGGGACGATATATCAGTTGATCAAAGTAAAATAGAGGTAGTAGTGAGTTGGGTGATACCAGCAAATGTTTAAGAGGTCAGAAGCTTCTCAGGTCTAGTGGGTTATTACCGGCGTTTTGTGGATGACTTCTCTATATTATCAGGTCCACTAACACGACTCACGAGAAAGAACGTGAAATTTGATTGAACCGATGCGTGTGAGTAGAGCTTCCAAGAGTTGAAGCGGCGGCTGGTCACTACACTGATATTCTCTATCCCATCAAAAGATGATGGTTTTGTGATATACAGTGACGCGTCCCAGAAGGGACTCGGGTGCGTGTTAATGTAGCACAGAAGAGTCATCGCCTACTCATCTAGACAACTTAAAGAGTATGAAAAGAACTACCCTGTGCATGATCTAGAGTTAGCTGCATTGGTGTATGCTCTGAAAATATTGAGGCATTATCTTTATGGTGGGAAATACGAGATCTTCACCGATCATAAAAGTTTAAAGTATTTCTTCACCCAAAAAGATTTAAATATGTGGTAGAGAATATGGTTGGAGCTCATCAAGGATTATGATTGTATTATCAGGTACCATCCAGGGAAAGCAAACGTGGTGGCTGACGCACTGAGCAGGAAAACAGCAGGAGCAGCAGTGTCAATAGTGGAGATTTAGCGCCTTATCCAGATGGATTTGGAGAGATTAGATATGGAGCTGATAGAGGGTGATCACCAAGTATTCATTGGCAACCTGGTGGTAAAGCCTACCCTACAGGAGAAAATTAAAGCTGCATAGAAGAATGACACAAAGTATGCAGAATTGATAGAGAAAGTGCAAGATGGACGGAAGAGGAGTTCAATATTTCAGAGGATGGAGCCCTGAGGTTCCATGCCAGATTATGCATTCCTGCATATGCTTAGATCAGGAGGACTATTAGAGGAGGCTCACAAATCCCCATACACAATTCATCCTGGTAGCACTAAAATGTATCGAGATCTTCGAGAGACTTTCTGGTGAAGTTGAATGAAGAGGGAAATAGTTGAATTTGTGCAGCAATGTTTGACATGCTTGTAGATAAAGGCTAAGCACCAAGGGTCGGCAGGACAGTTGCAGCCACTCCACATCCCTGGGTGGAAGTGGGATCACATATCCATGGATTTCGTCACTAGGTTACCGCCGGCACTGCATGGTTTGAATGTTATCTAGGTGATTTTTGACCGATTAACAAAAACAGCCAATTTTCTACCTTTTAAAATTAACTACCCTATGTACAGGCTGGCAGAGATCTACATTCAGGAGATAGTTCAACCCCATGGAGTGCCAGTATCCATCGTTTCAGACCGTGACCCACATTTTACATCACGGTTTTGGAGGAGCTTGCAGTAGGCTTTGGGGTCTTAGTTATCATTCAATGCGGCATATCATCCTCAGACTGATGGGCAGATAGAGAGAACGATCCAGATACTTGAGGATATGTTGCGAGCATGCGTGCTGGATTTTGGGGGTAGTTGGACTCAGTATATGCCACTGGTTGAATCTGCCTATGATAATAGTTATCAGGCTAGGATTGGTATGACACCTTATGAAGCGTTGTATGGTATGAGGATTTGCTTACCTTTGTACTAGGATGAAATGGGTGAGAGGCGAGTTTTGGGACCAGAGTTGGAGCAGCAGGCGTACGATAATGTCTAACTAATTAAAGATAGAATCAGTGCAGCTTAGAGTCGGCAGAAAATTTACGCTGATACGTGCCGCTTGGAATTGGAGTTCAATATTGAAGATCAGGTATTTTTTAAAGTAGTACGATTGAAGGGAGCTATGATATTTGTGAGGAAGGGTAAGTTGAGTCCTAGGTTTATTGGCTCATTCGAGATATTAAAGAGAGTGGGTCCAGTAGCCTATATGCTAGCTTTACCACCAGCATTGTTCAGAATACATGACGTATTTTATGTTTACATGTTAATAAAATACATTGCAGACCCTTCCCATGTGATCAGTTATACAGAGATAGAGCTTAGAGATTAACTGATATATGAAGAGACCCAAGTGCAGATCCTAGATAGGAAAAAATAGGTATTGCGCACTAAAATAATTCCGTTAGTAAAAGTTTTGTGAAGAAATAACACAGTAGAGGAGGCTTCATGGGAGCAAGAGGAGGAGATACGATAGAGGTACCCATAGCTGTTTGGTGGGATACAGTAATAGTCAGAATTGTTCAGATAACGACAGTTTTATTTTTCAGTACAGAGTAATGAATGTATAGTTGTATTTTAGATTATAGGTTAGAGAGTGTCTTTGGTTTTGGGAGAGTTTTCTTTTATGTATATATTTGTAATCTCTCAGAACCCTGAACGTAACCATAATATTCCTCCGCCATAAGTGAGGGTAATTAATAAAATAAGTAACCTATTTTCCTTAATGGATGGTGTTCAATATAGATAGAAACTTTTGAAGACAAAATTTTATAAGGAAGGGTGAATGTAAAGACCTGGAAAATTATAATAATTAAATAAAAGAGAGGAAGGAAAGTCTCCAAAGGATTAAACAGGGTTTGTCGACAAATGCCCTAGTTTCATCGATGAACTCCCTGTAGGTTTCGTGGACGAGTTCAGTATTTTGTCGACAAAGAGATATCGAGAGGGTGTATTTCAGATCCATTGATTCATCGACGATTTCTTTACTTTCAATAACGAACTGCCTTATTCACTTCGTCGACGAAGCCACGTGTCAAGACACCTATAAATATGCAAAATTGGGATTTCAGCGTGAAAATTAGTTTTTCCTCCCTTTCTCTCTCTAAGTTTTGGATTCTCTGACTTCTCTCTATATTTTAGGCCCCGTTTCCCCCCGGATCAACGATTAGAAGCTACCACGATGATCCTGGGGAGACTCTTAACCGGAGCAGAATTTCGATTTTGAGAAGTTTGGGAACCATCCCAAAATCAGGGTAAGTAGGTTATTTAAGGTTTATTTGGTTAGTAGGCTTTTCTAAACCTAGATTGTGTATTAGATGTTGTTATACTGACATTTGGGATGATTTATGTGGGTGTTGTGAATTTAGGATTTTTGGGGCTTTTATGGCAGGCGGGTTAGGGAACCTAGAGGGTGTTCCCAGGAACCCAGGTAAGATGATGAATAGTTTATAATTTAAGGAATATGAGTATGAAAGTTATTTTGGAAATTCAATTGATTGACAGGGAAATATATATATATATATATATATATATATATTTATAGGATTTCGAGGTTGGTACGCCGAGGGTGTGAGGGTTGAACTTGAGGCAAGCCTCCCAGTCAGATAGGTAAGGGAAATATACTATGCTAGGGATTTTTAAAATGTTTATGCGTAAATTACATGTTTTTCTAGACTATTACCAAGTATGCAAATTATTTGTATATTAGAAGTTACAGTTTTCAGAATATGAAATATTTATTTATTTATTTGTGTGGCATTAGATATTGTCAGATTAGTAAAGGGATTCTATAGTTTTCAGATTACTTTGATTTACAGTATTCCTGCAGAGATATGTTATATCAGATTATATAGAATTATGAATTATAGTGTATATACGGACAGAAATTATACAGATAGACATATTTTAGAGATAGTTATTATACAGATTGCTATATTTTACAGACAGATTTTTCACAAACAGATATTTTATAGCATTTACAAATTACCATGATTTCCAAATGTTAAAGTCATAACACTATGATATACAGTTTATTAGTTCAGATATTACAGATCTGTTGTCACAGTTATTACAGTTCAAATATTACAATAATTTCATAACAGTTTTCGGTGTTATTGTTATTTTGGAATCATGATGAAAAAGTAAGACAAAAATATAGAAAATAGTTTTATACAGTATCAGACCCGAATGAATCAGTTCAGATATCAGCAAAGCATGGTACGGTTGCTATTACAGATCGAAGTGCAACTACACATCTGAAATGGTGTGTGGAGGATTCCGTCAACCGTGCCTAGAGGGATTGCAGGCTCCCTAGAAGACTAGGTTGAGGTTGCCGATTTTACGAGGTAGATACCAGTACCGTGCCTCGGAGTGATTGCAGATGACCAGACTGAGGATTGGTAGAGTTACAGTTGACTTATCCTAGTAGGCCAACCAGAGTTAAGTCCCGCTTAAGGGCCGCACTACCCTGTCATGACGGGTTAAATCGTGACATACAATTTTTCAAGATAAATATCACAATTATGTATATGTATATAGATTTACAGAATATCAGCAGATACATATTATGATACTAGAAGTATGAAAAGTAGAAAACTTAGATATTACAGTTGTATTTTTAAACTATGATAGATGCAAGTTGTACTGTATATAGTATTATCAGCTTTTACTATTTCAGATATTTATCAGTATAGTATTTATGGAACTCAGTCGCCACACACTAGTAATAGCATATTTCCTCTTACCGAGCATTGTCTCGTCTTAGTGATTTAAGATTTTTCAGGTGATCGAGCTAGATGAGCATATCAGGCTCGTCGTTAAAGGGATTGTTGCACTACCTTGGTTGTGTGGTAAGTGTTTTTAGAGATATGAGTTTTGGATAGTTTTCCAGGGTTTTGGTGGATGTTATTGGAAGATGTTTTCTTATGCATGTATATTTTGGGAAATTATTGTGTTCTAGTATTGTAAATATGGATGTACATTTTTATGTTTTCCCACTGCGCAGGTGTGCAAAATTGAACAAGGTTTCCTCTGTGCTCATTTGGGGGCTTGAGATGTTATAGTAGATAATCCAAGGGTATCAGAGTAAATTAAAGTAAATACTAAAGTTTTAAAAAATAGAAAAAAATGGTATAGAATTTCGGGTCATTAATCATTGATTACAAATTTGGGCAACAAGTATTTTATACTCAATTTGTAGTTTTTGTTTATTCGCTCCACATAAAGTTTCTATTGTTTTTGCAAAATATTTAGTAGGAATCAAATCTTCCCGTATACAATTTAAGTCAACACCTAAATCTATTAGAGCAATAAACTTTGGTGAAAATTTTGATTTTATTCTTAATTCAACTTCACACAACCATTTTTGTATTACTACTTTTTCCATAAGATTAACAAATGCATCTTGTTCTTTATCGGATGTCGATTTTTCAAATATATCGTTATTATATGATTCATATGATAATTCCTCCTTTTGTTTCTGTAAATGAGTTGTTATTTTCTTTAGTAACTTAATTTCTTGCTTTATGTGATTGATTTCTTATTGTAATTCTTGGATAGTAATTTCTTTTGGTTCTTGTTTTAGTTTTTTAAAAACTTCATTATTAAAATTTGGAACTTGTTATTTTCAAGAGTTTGATTCAATTATTAATACTTCATTTTAACTTTTAGAATAAATGTCACTCTTAGATGATTGAGATTGATTATCTGCTATAGAATTTTGTTTTTGATATCTTATTATATGAAGATTATTCAATTGTTGTTCAAGCTTACATTTGTTAGCAAAATGATTTTTATCTCCATAGATAAGACATCTTCCCTTCTTCTTCTTATACTTGGGAGAATTGGTTGATTTCTTTTTTATCCTTTTAGTTTTGTTTTAGGATGTTTTTCCTTTTTCTTATATTTCTTATATCTACTATAAACTCTTGGTTTTGATGATTTTATTTATTGTCTTTTTGACTTTCTTTTTCCCTTGTTATTTGATGGTAACCGATCAATCCAAATTGTTAACACTAATTACTTACTTCTTTTATTTTTGTCCATATTTGTTTTTTAAGAAGATTTTTGAACCTTAAAACATTACAAATATCAATTATTGTTAAATTAATAACATGTATGATTTCTCCATAAGTCCATTTGCTTATATCCATTTGGTTTAAAGACTCAATACTTTTATAATTAGTCGTTTTTTTCTAACAATATCAACAAATAAATTTGGCAAACCACTAATTAACTTATCTTTCCAACATTTAGAATCACAATTATCTTTAAGCAAGACTAGTTAAAAATGTGTCTTTATAAAACTTGAAATCACACAATCTTCTACACCCAAGATTTTTGTAAGATTTTTGTTTGTGTTTCTTCAAGAAACAACGGACTACCTACAAAATGTAACATGATTGAAAGATATAGGGTAGTTGTTCCTATATATTTTGAATTTCCATAATCATTAAAAATTAATCTGCCATTTTCATCCATTTTTAGTGCAAAAATGATTTCTTGTCTTTTATCATTAGTTAGATAATTAAACCACCATGGATGCAATCATCTTTCAAATCCTATTACTAAAGCTTTAACTGCTTCAAGACCCATTTGTTTTTGTTTTAAGACATAAATGTGACCAACCATAAACGTTTGCGTACAAAACATTGACCACTTCATATTCAAACAAACCATTTATATTCCATTGATATAAAATATTTCCCTATTACTAAAGCTTTAACTGCTTTAAGACCCATTTGTTTTTGTTTTAAGACATAAATGTGACCAACCATAAACGTTTGCGTACAAAACATTGTCCACTTCATATTCAAACAAACCATTTATATTCCATTGATTTAAAATATTTCCTAAATAAGTTCTAAAAGGTAGGGTTTCTTCATACTGTAAATTTGGAGTAGACGACTTTGGATAATTATTCTTTGTTTGAGATATTGGGATTGTATTATTATCAATTATATTTGTAAATCCTATTTGTTGACTTTTTGGATCATATCCCATTTTGATTATGACAAATACAAAGTATCTTACCTGTGCATTGAGTATGTGTGTAGGATTATCACTTTGTATGCATGGATGGTAAGAATTAAATAGAAGTCATGAGGAGCTAAAATTCAACATCACCTCACGTATGACATGGCAATACGAAGTGCAACATGAATGAAGACACTATCTATATTGTGTTGTAAATGCATTTAAGTTTTGGGTCTGTAATATTTTAATATGGTCTGTAATAATTGCATCTCCATGCATAATAGGGATGAATGCTCAAGACCATAGTTTGACTTTAGGGATCACCTTCGGTTGACTGACGCCGGATTTTTTCGGTAGGTTCAAATGACCTTAGATAGACCCTAGGCCCCTATACTTCACTTATGAAAATAACAGGGGTAAAATACGGCTTAAGATTTAAAAATGAAAGGCTTCAAGCGACCAAACTAGGCACGTTAAAAATGTCTCGATTGACCGAATAGTTGACTGGTCAAAACTTTGACTTGGGTCGGGTGACTGAACCAAAATGAACTGAACGTTCATGGTCGACCGAACATTGAATGAGGACTTTTTCACCTTCCCTGGGCGCCCAAACTTCACGTTCAAATATACCCCCGACGACCGAATCCTTAAGTTCTGAAGACCAAACTACTAACCGGGTGATTAAACCTCGAGCAGGTTGGAAATTGCCTTAGACTCAGCCACCCGAACCGCTCATTGTGCACTCGAACCCAAAAATCAACTTTTCTGTATGTGTCTATTTGGGCGACCGAACCTTGGGTCCGAGTGGCTGAAACTCTCGATTTGCTCAATTTTTAACTGCGGTAAAACAAAGTTATTAAGGTTAATTGGGTTTAAAACTTTTTTAATTATTCCTACCATGTCCCAACTGTCAAAATTTTGGGTGAACCTATATATATGTGCTCATTTGCAAAAATTAAGAGTAGATTAGAGATTTGGATTAAGAAAAATTCCTATGAAATTTTGAGAGCTTTTGACTCTTGAGCTTGTCTTGTGATTGTGAAGCAAAATCTTTTTGACAAGTTTGTGCTAAAAAATCTCTTGTGCTTAAAGTTTTTGAAAAACATTTTGAGATATTTGATTTGGATTTTGTTTTAACTTCCTTTGATTAATTGTTTGTTGAATACCATATCTTGAATTAAAGGTTGAACTCTCACATATACATACACTCACATATTTTGGAGAGTTTACATGTTGGATCTCACATGAGCATTAAATCCTTATCATCTGTGAGTGCATATTCATTTGGGCTATATTGTGCTGTATATCTGCTTGTGTTAGAAGCATTTGAATTGTACGCGAATTTCATATTCATTGATTGTATTCCAGGCGTGGCCTGAGGGGGTATTGATCTAGTTTGTAAGGATCAGTTGTTAGGATGTTCGCCGCCCTGTAAGGAGAGTTTGTAAAGGTTGAGGTCAGCCCTGAAAATTTGACCTAGTTGTAACTGGTGCCGCTCCACCCGTTAAGTGAGCAATAAAGGTAATCCTCGTGCTTGCGAGCTGAGACGGGGACGTAGGCACATTTGCCGAACCCTGATAACATATTTGGTGTTACCTTTACTTTCCTTGCTTTATATTCTATTTTGTACTTGGTTTAATTTTCTTACTGAATATACAGGATATCTAGTTGACACGTTATTATTTTTGGTTGAGAGATACTGCAATTGCTTTACATGTGCTGAAAATTAATAGATATATCATCTTTGCAATTTCATACATATTTAGACTACCGCTAAGTTGTGTAATACTATTGCTGGATTAATTGAACCTAGGAAGAATTTTTAAGTCTCCAATTCAACCCCCTCTTGGGATTGCACCAAAGTCAACAATTGGATTAATGTTGTTAATCCTAATCCTCTTTCAATATCAAAGACTTCTTCAAATAAATCTTCAAAATTGGATAAGTATGAGTTTGATTGTGTTTCATAAATTTGTTCTTCTAGTACATTAATTCCTTTTGAATAAGATAGTTTTTCTCTTTGGAGGTGTTCTTTGATTTCCATTTTCATACTCTGTATTTGCTCTTCAACTTGTTGTGTTAGGTAATATGGTTTTTGTTCTTCTCTGAGTTTAGACAATTGTTCTTCAATTTCTTTAAGGATATCATCTTTATCCCTTTCCTCATCAAAACAACCTTTGAGATACGAAGGATCTGGAAAATTAAATATATCTTTTACACTCTTACTAATTTTCAATTTTTCTTAATTTTTATCTAAAGAAAAACTGAAACATGAAGAACGATGATATTTTTTTTCAAATAACTGAGCCATGAATACTACATACTTTAGAGAGGACACAAGCATGAGTATTTATAGGGGATGAATGATACAACTATGATATTTTTAATTTCAAAATTTTAGCTCCTTGAGGCTCCTTGAAGATTGTAATCAGATCTTCAATAAGTGTGTAGTAACGGTTTGAATGTTTGAATTCTTCTTTAATTGGCGGTGGATTTGCGGAAATTTCTTCATGGATGAAATTGAAGTATTTTCATGGATGAAATTGATTTCTTCATGAATGGAATTGATTAAGGGGAGTGCGTTGCTAATACCCTCCCGCAAACTTTGTCGAGGCTGGAGGCAAAGTTTGTCATGAAATATAATGAAGAGCAACCTTTGAGGGTGCAAATATGTTCAATTATTGTTGCCTACTCTTCTTTTCGAAGGTAGTGATGTGAATGGTGTATTCTCAAGAGAGGGTGAATTTCATATTTAAAGAAGTCTTCTTAGGTTATGTGTGTTCAATTTGAAACTGCCGCCTGTATTACACAACCTAGGGTCTTTTCTACACAATCTTTAATCCTAGAAATATATAAAGTATGTTTGTAAAATAATCAATACAATAAATAATCATACATGTGTGGAAATTAAATAGTGTAGGGAAAGAAAAAAACAAAATATTTGTTATTAAGGTTTGACCAATACTGCCAACGTCCCCGCCTGAAGCCACAACTTAAGGATTTCACTATTGCTCACTTAATTGGGCGGAGCGAAGCTGTTTACAATACTCCTTACGAGGCGGAGTCTCCTCAGCTCAATTACGAGGCTGAGCCACAACCAGTTCTCCTTAGGAGGTAGAGTCTCCTCAACTCAATTACGGGGCTGAGTCACAACCAAATCTCCTTACGAGGCGGAGTTTCCTCAACTTAATTACAGGGCTGAGTCACAACCAAATCTCCTCACCAACTCACCTAATCGGGCTAGAGCCAAACTGGTTCACCCTAAAGGACGGTGTATTCCTCTTCAGGCCACTTCTGGAATACAATGATAATAATTTTTTTTCATAAAAACAAAGTGCTTCTAAAAAAGCATAGATGTACAAATTGATGCTCTAAAATGCACTCTTAGATGATATGACTTTAAGCTTAGTAGAGTATGAGTATTTTTATTAACATAATTTTGCAATCTTTGAAAATGATGTATATGATAAAATACTCAAAGATTCAAACCCTAATAAATATTTCTCCAAAATATTTTTCAACAAAAAGTGTAGGAGAACCTAGGGTTGATGCTTTCAAGAAGATTTTGCAAAAATGATCTTTTATATGAGGTGAAATATGTAATAAGAACTTCAAAGATCTAAATGTCACTAAAATTTTCTCCAACAAATATATAGTAATGAGAAGTGTTTGCAGAAGTTAGGATTTATGCTCAAAACTGTTTTTGCCATAAATACTATATGAGTTTTTGAATCTTGCAATAGATGTGCAAAGATTCACAAGCTGCAATGAGTTCCTTCAAAAATATCTGTCAATAAAATAGATGGGCGAAATTTTACCCTTACCCTCAAAAATAATTTTCAAAATAAAGTATTAAATGAGAGTAAATGGTTAGAATGATAGAATAAATACCCAAATAAATGATTCTTTAAACAATCCTCAAGAGCAATAAGTTTTCTAATGAAGAGAGTAAATGAAATAATCAAAGCTCTCTCTTAAGAATGATTTTTCAAAGGAAAATGGGAAAGAGAGTAAAAATGAAGCACAAAAATAAATCCTCCAAATATTTTGGTGCTTCATTTTTACTCTCTTTCCCATTTTCCTTTGAAAAATCATTCTTAAAAGAGAGCTTTGATTATTTCTTTTACTCCCTTCATTAGCAAACGTATTGCTGTTAAGGATTGTTTAAAGAATTATTTATTTGGGCATTTATTCTATCATTCTAACCATTTACTCTCATTTAATACTTTATTTTGAAAATCATTTTTGAGAGTAAGTGTAAAGTTTCTCCCATCTATTTTATTGACAAATATTTTTGGGGGAACTCATTGCACATTTTAGCGCTGAAATTTTGAGAAACCCGAAAGGGTCGGTCGACTGATGACTTTGTCAGTTGGCTAACCTAAGCTAAAAATTCAAATTTCTCAAGGGCTCGGTCAATTGAGGAAACCACCAGTTGGTTGACCTCGGATGATTTTCCACCCTTCGCAGGTTCAGTCTACTAGCCACAAGAGCTGGTCGCCAAGTGAACAGTAGCGATCAACTAGGGTCATTTTGTTCTAAAAGTGTCGGTCAGCTAAGGACTGCAAATTGGCCAAGTTCTGAGGTCGATCGACTTTGGAAACTTAATTGAAAAAATGGTCAGTCGACTGAGCTTTTTCAAACTTTGACTTTTGGCCAAAGGCATGGTCGGTCGTCTAAGGGTTATAAAACGTGAACTGGTCAGTCAACCGAGGTCTGTGAATACTTCTTGATTTTGACCCAAAAGCTATTCTAAAAACCTTTATGAGATTTTAGCATTTTAGAAAAGGTTTTTCGATGAAAGGTTAGGTCCCCTAAGGTCTGTCTATGGTCATTTGAGTTTTCAATCACATCACGTAGAGCATGCATTATTACAAACCAAAAAACTAAATTCAATTACAAATTAAATAAACATGTCTTCTTTCTTCTTTGCTCTTCTGATTCTTCATGAAATATGTCATGAGTATGAGCTTTAAATCCTTTATGACTTCTATGTTCATTCCCCTTATATGTGTGTGGAATAATAAACCTGCTTAAGCATTAAATACACGCATTAGATACAAGTGTTTTGTCAACATTAAAACATATATCGAACTAAAAAACTTAACGATCTCCCCCTTTTTGATGATGACAAACACATATAAGCAAAATGGGTTAAGCTTGAGAAGGCTCCCCCTAACAATATGCATACTTTTAAAACATAGACATTTTAGCTTGTGCATATCAAGAAAGAAGACATAATAAATTAATCATGCATTTAGTTATGACATTTAAAACACAGATATATAATGCTTGCAGCTCAGATATTTACCCTATTTAAAATTATTTTCCTTAAAAAAAATCTCCCCCCTTTTGGCATAAAAACATTTTTATTTTGCTTATAAAATTCTCTCCCTTTTGGCATCAGCAAAAGGGCTAAACTAAGTGTAAAAACAAATTAAGTATTTAAATTAAATCTTAGCTTAAAACATTTATCATTTTGCTTTTATTTTTCTTTTTGTTTCTTTCTTCTTCTACATTTTACAACGTGTGCATGTAGTATGTGTGTGTGGCCATGTGTGCATGTCAATATATGGATGCATGATGCATGAATAAATAGATGTACATATAAGTATGAAATGCATAAATGCATGATTGAATGCGTGAATGACTGCATGTGTTTGTGAATGGATGTATGAATGAATGAAGGATGCATATGTATGATGTATGTATATATTTATATATGTTTGCATGTATGGATGAGTAGGTATAGATGCATATATACATGAATATACATAGATATGGGAATGCATGAATGCATGCATATGATTGATGGATAGATGCATGAATGGTACATATGCACGTGTGTGTGTAGGCATGCATGAGTGGACGTATGTATGGATATGCACGAGTGCATGAATACATGAATGATGGTATGAATGCTATGCATGTAGGGATATAGGCATGCATGAAGGATGTATATGCATTAGGTATGTAGATATGCATGAATGAGTATGTATGAACATACATGGATGCATATGTGTATATGCATATAGATATGCATGGATGAATGGGTAAGTATCAATATGAACATGAATATGCATGAATTTATTTGTATGCATGTGTTTTTTAAAATATATTTAATAATATGTCTAAATATACATGTATATATGCATGTATACCTCCCCTGAGATTTGATAAAATGACAGTGACCTCCTCTGAGGTTTCAAAAAACTCAAAAACCTCCCCTAAGGTTTCAAAAATATCACTAACCTCCCCTAAACAAATTTGTATTTTTGTAAAATACAAGGAAAAGTTTATGTGTTTTTGATAAACTTCAAGGGAGGTCCCTAAGATTTTTAAAATTTCAGAAGAAGTCTCATGTATGTGTATATATATATATATATGTGTGAGTGTGTGTGTGTGTGTGTGTGTGTGTGCGTGTGTGTGTGTGCTTAATTTATATGTAAATAACATGTATATAAGTATGTATATGTATATATATATTTAATATATATAAATAATGTGTAAATATATATGTATGCATGTTTATATATGTATGTGTCCATATTTAATATATATATATATACAAATAATATATGTGAATGTATGTTGGTATATGTATATATAACATATTTGTATATGTATATATGTAAATAATATACGGGCAAAAGACACTAACCTCCCCTAAGCTTTGGCAAAGAGACAATGACCTCTCTTGAGGTTTCAAAAATGTCATAGACTTCTCTTGAGATTTCAAAAATATCTCAGACCTCCCTTAAGGTATGCCGAAAAGACAGCGACCTTCCCAAAAAAAATTTTTCTTTTTGCAAAATATAAGGGGGGGTTTGTGTCTTCTTGGCAAGCCTTAGGGGAGGTCATTGAAAATTTTAAAACCTCAAGGGAGGTTTCTGAAATTTTTGAAACCTCAGGAGATGTCTCAGTTTTTTTTCCAAACCTGAGGGGGGTAAGTAAATTTGTCCATAATATATTTGTATGGCTATAAATTTGCATAAAATATATGAGTATATGTATGTGTGCTTAAGTGCTAATACTCCTATTATATGGTAATATATGTTTTAGCAACTACCTTAGCATGTGTGTTGGTGTTTAATTTCTTTCTTTATTATTTTGAAAAAAGGAGAATCAAAACCCAAAAAACGAGGTTAAAAAAAATGTAAAAAGGTAAGTTGGCATGTGGTTTTATACATCTAATTATGTAGTTTTGACTCTTTAAATCTAATGTCTGTTAAATGGAATAAAGAGAAGATTTTACTCTAATGTTTTCTTTCGCTCATTCGTAGGCATGACGGGGATCATTTACTCTCAAAGATCGTATAATTGAAAGAGATTATGGTTCCAAACAATGAATTTAGATTTAATGAACCTAAGATTACAAAATTCGATGCATGTGCTAGAGATAGAAGTTATGGAGTCTCCACCAAAAGCATTTTTAAAATCCTAAAAAACAAAGAGGAGTATTTTAAAGGTTTTTCTTTATTTTAACTAGCTAATGATGATGTCATAACTTTTTAAACTCATGCATCGTGCTTTTAACTCATATACCTTTTTCAAAACCCCCTTGTTTTCACTCATTTTCTTCAAAGACTGATAATACAAACCCAGTCCCCTTGTATAAAACTTTGATTTTCAAGTTGATAATACAAACTTGATGTTTTCAAGCAACAAATTTTCCATCATCATCATGTTTTTCATAATTAGTGCTTTGATTTTACTCTTTTTGGAGCAATAGGTTGAGCTCTTTGAAACCATATCTCGGAGTACTCATTAGATAGTAATGATAATGCTGGAGGAACCAAAGGAGGTTATTGCTCCTATTTTCAACTCTTTCCTTTGAAGGTACGCATAAATGTAATTGTAGTGACCGTTTTGCAAACAATTATCCCTAGGGGTACAGTTTGGCTAACTATCACCTTCCGTAGGCAAAAAATACACTTCCAAACTCAATCACTAATTTTTCACACTTTTTAAGGATTTTCTCTATTTTTTCTATAATTTTAGAAAAAATAGGTGTCGACTTCGTGTCTTATATTTTCGTATTTCTTCTTTTTTTCTTTTCTTGCTTAGGGGTCATAATTCTCTTCATTCGCACCCCGGACAGAATCCGACATCAACTTTAGTTCATTAATGTATCCTCTCAAGCAAAGATAGGCCCTCGCTCTAACCAAGTATAGGCTCCTACTCTGACCAAGAGTTCTCAAATCCAAGGTTCTTTCATTTGGTGCCAAGTCAACCATGGACTCTTTGTAACGACCCGTGAGATTTAATTAATAAAAATAATAAAAGAAAAGGAACGGAAAGAGAGAAAAGAAGAGAATGGAATATTTAAAAAGGGTGGCAGTAAGAACTCGTCGACGAACCCATTGGTCTCATCGACGTGCATTCTGTCTTGGTTTGTCGACGAGGGCACATGTCTCGTCAATGAGGAGTTACTGAGAGGGTTGAGGCATTTTAAAACTCGTCAGCGACTTCACGGTCTCATCGACGAGTGTTCTTCATGGGATCGTCGACGAATCCACATGTCTCGCCGACGAATCCCTACCTATAAATAGTGATTCTTTTCATTTATCAACGAGAAAACGTGGCATGTACTCCCTCTCTCTCTCTCTATAGAAAATGGCGCTCACACCATCTCTCCAAGTTTCTGGCCCCGTTACTCCTCTGTTCGATGATTGAAAGCTACCACGAGACTCCTGGGAAGATTCTCTACAACATAAGTGGAGTAGAATTTCGATTTGAGAAGTTTAAGAAATATCCCAAAACCAGGGTGAGTGAGATATTTTAGGGTTTTATTATTATTTTGAAATATATGGAACATAGGAAGTATTAAATGAGTATTTTTCTAAGATTTGAGTGAGTTGGGAATTTTCGATTACATGGTCTTGTTTTTGTTCGATTTTAGGCCAAATCGCGAGGAGCAGGTAATGGGAAATACTTTATAACATATTTTCATTAATTTTAAACTGGTTTATTTTTAGGTATAAAATTCTATATATTTAGGTAAATTATTCTGAACGGTACAGGCATTGAAAATAATGTTTTTGAATATATATATATATATATATATATATTGGGAAAAATCGTGTGGCGCAAAAACAACTTTGATAATTAAATGGTTGTGGGTGTTGCTTGATTTTGACTGATGTATACTGGTGGATACTGTTTAGATTGCGAATTCTGGTTGGTTGTGGATATTGTCTGATTGTGTGTACTGTTGTAGATGCGTGATATGCTTGAGTGGTTGGTTTTGTTATTGATTTGTGTTGTGGTTCATGTAAATTGTAATATAGCGTTAACAGTGGTATAAGGAGGTCATTATACTGTACCTCATATAACTATCATATAATGTTGGCAATGGTATGAGGAGGTCGTTATATGGGTGTTTATATTGGGGGTTAAAACATTAACAGTGGTATGAGGAGTTTGTTTTACCTATTTACCATGAATAGGGTGGTTTGTGTTGTAATTTGTGTAATGATTAGTCCTGTGTAGACCGTGTAACCTGTGTGGTTGATAATCCTGTGTGGACATGTATGTTGTATGTATGATATTCTTGTGTGGACAAGTTCGGTGTGGACGTGTATGTTGTATGTATGATAGTCCTGTGTGGACATGTATTTTATATGGATTAGAGTCCTTTGTGGAAGTTGTATTCTCTGTGGATATGAACCCTATGTGGGTGTGAATGAAAACTGTACGAATTATTCTGTGTGGATTGATTATGGTTTGCATATATGTGTGGAACTCTGTGAAAAGAATGGCATTGGTTACGTGTAACTTTAATTACTTAAGTATTTATGGTAAAGTAGAATACTCCACCCAAGAGCTTGTTAAGGAAGGCAAGTGCTCTGGTAATTATTTGAGGGTACCAGGGTAAAGAGAAACCACTTGTATGGGTGGGTGACCTTCCTTATTCTCGAAGACTTTACGCGAATACATAACCCGAAGACTTACTGAGAAAGGTGAGTGCCCTGGTGTTAGCACTGGAGTAGAGGGAATCTACTTGTATGGGCGGGTAGTGTAAGAACCTGAACCGTGATATATGGAATAAATAAATAAAGAGAAGGGTAAAATAGTAAATGAGCAAGCTTCATCGACGAAGCCAGAGTTTGTCGACGAAGGCTTACTATTGTTCGGTGACTAATTGCAGGTGCTCGTCGACGAGGAGAAGCTGAGAGGTTTCGTGAATCCGGAAATCTTAGGCACGTCGACGAGGCCACCGCTTTGCCGACGAAATGTCTTAATTGGCTAGTCGATGAAGACGCCAACTCGTCGATGAGGTTGGCTGAGTCAAAGGGCTATAAATATATTTTTCCATTACTTCTTAGCTAAGAAATAAAAAATCCCCTCTCTCTCTCTCTCTCTCTAGGACTTTTTCAGGTTGTCATTTTGAGGTTTTTGACTGGCACCCGGGTTTATGTTATGTGCTATGGAGCCTAAACTCTTTTTGTATAGACCCTGGTATGGTACAGAATATATATATATATGAATGTGTATAGGGTGTATGGGAACCCCACGGGGTCGGACCCTCATTCATTGTGGAGTATCATTGATGTTTTGCATGATACCGAGACATGTTAGATTACTTATTCACCCCTAGGTTCCATTACCAGGTTCAGGGCATGATAGTTTGGTAATAGAGCTAACCAGGTTGTTAGGTCTTGTAGATTTGGTTAGGCATAACTGTGTGTACATACCAGAGTGTAGGATATTGGAAATGGGTAGAGTAGGTCGAGGGTTGTTTTGTTGCTAGACAAGGACTCATTGGCGGTGTTTTGTGTTTTTCTTGGAATGATGATTTCAGTAAAATCATGGCAAACCATTGATGGTATTCGTGTCAGTGTGATAGGATAGACCTAGACCCGTGAGGTGGTAGTTAACATGATTAGGGGTAAATGATTATGTTAACTGTATGTGAAGTAGGAGTACTAATAGATTCCTATAGTTTTTCAGAATGGAGCCCAAGGACAACAACCTAGGAAGTGGCTCCGAGGAGACTGCGAGCGATGAGTCTCCTTCCTTGCCTCGAGGGTTGACAAGACAGGTCATGCGGGAGATCGGGCGGAGTGTTAGGAGACACGAACGTTCTTCTACTGTTGCGGGGTGCACCATTGAGAGGTTCACATGCATGCACCCTCTAACATTCTCAAGAGGACACGACCCGATGATAGCTGAGGACTGGGTTGAGAATACCGAGAGGATTCTAGAGGTTTTACACTACACAGATAAGCAAAGGGTCCTCTATGCTACCTTCCAGCTATCTGGGGAGGTAGGGCGATAATGGACTGCGGTGAGTTTGCTGGAGAAGTAGAGAGCCGATCCTATGGAGATGACATGGAGCCGTTTCAAGGAAACGTTCTTCGAAAGATACTTCTCGGCTTCCACACGTGACGCTAAGGTAGATGAGTTTTCTACTTTGACTTAGGGATTTGACGGTGCAGAGGTATGTTGCTCGCTATAAAAAGCTATCTCGTTTCGCACCGTGTTTGATCTCGAATGAGTACGACAAGACTCGGAGATTTGAGAAGGGCCTGAGGAAAGACATCCGCAAGTTAGTGGGAATGTTACAAATCCATGAGTTTTTGGTTTTGGTGGATAAGGCCACTGTGATCGAGACCGGCATCTGGGAGGATGAGGTGGATCAGGAACCAAAGAAGAGGCTAGTACCTTCTGGTTCTAAGTCGGGATCTCGCCAAGGATTATGGAAGAAGAGGAACAGGGGCTTGAGTTACCACCAGAATACCGAGCATCAGAGTTCTCAGGTGAGTCAGTCAAGTGATCGTTGTACCAGGTGCCACAGATGGCATAGCGGTGAATGCCAGCCATTTGGGGGTAACTGCTACAACTGTGGCCAGTTAGGTCACATGGCTCGGGATTGTCATGCACCAAAAAGGGGTACGCCCTCTTCAAATCAGAATCGGGGAATGTGGTGATAGGTACTATGATGTTACTTTTAAATAGAGCTGTGGTTTTATTTGATTCGGATGCGACCCACTCCTTTATATCTACTAATTTTGTAAAACTATGTGGGGTTGGAGACCCAAGTCATGAAAGAAAGATTTTCTGTAGCTACACCATGTGGGAGTGCATCATTCTGTAGGAGGAAGTTAGAAGACTGCTCAGTAGTAATTCAAGAAAAGTTGCTACTGGTGAATTTGGTGGTTTATAATATGTCAGGGTTTGATGTCATACTAGGGATGGATTGGTTATTCTCTAGTTATGTTGTGATTGACTGTCGTAGAAGGGTGGTAGTATTCATACCTCCTGGGGAGCAGAAGTACGAGTTTATAGGATCGTGTGTGTGTTCGACGCCACAGGTTCTATCAGCACTACAGGCGAGGTGGTTACTTTTGGATGGATGTGAGGGGTACGTGGCCTACGTGAGGGAACCACCGCGGGATAAGCTGAGGCTCAAGGATATTTGGGTAGTTAGCGAGTTCTCAGATGTGTTTCCAGATGATTTACCTAGTTTACCTCCAGATCGTTAGGTGGAGTTCGTGATAGAGTTGCTGCCTGGCAAGGTACCGATCTCTAAAGCTATGTACCAAATGACTCTAGTAGAACTTCAAGAGTTGAAGGAGTGATTGCAGGAATTACTGGACAGGTGCTTCATTCGACCTAGTGTTTTGCCCTAGGGAGCTCCAGTGTTGTTTGTGAAAAAAAAGGACGGGTCGATGCGCATGTGCATTGATTACCATGAGATCAATAAGGTGACTGTGAAGAATCGTTACCCGTTACCTCGTATCGATGATCTCTTTGACTAGCTACAGTGGATGCAGGTCTTTTCGAAAATCGACCTACGGTTAGGGTATCATCAGGTGAGGGTTAGATCTGAGGATGTGGCGAAGACTACTTTCTGAACCAGATATGGCCACTACGATTTCTTAGTCATGCCTTTTGGGTTGACGAATGCTTTAGCAGTGTTCATGGATCTTATAAACAGAGTTTTCCATGAGTACCTGGAGCAGTTTGTAGTGGTATTTATCGATGATATTCTGGTACACTTAAGGAGTTCAAAAGAGCATGGAAACCATCTTAGGTTAGTGCTACAGATTCTACGGGAGAATAAGTTGCATACTAAGCTGAAGAAGTGTGAGTTTTGGTTGAATCAAGTCGCACTTTTAGGCCATGTGGTGTCTAAGGACGGTATCTCAATTGATCCTAGCAAGATTGAAGTTGTGGTCGACTGAGTGAGGCCGAAGAATGTGTAGGAGGTTCGGAGTTTTCTGGGACTTGGGGGTTATTATCGTCGATTCGTAGAGGGGTTTTCTAAGTTTTCTGGGCCTCTAACTCGATTGACTAGGAAGGGGGTGAAGTTTGAGTGGACAATTGATTGCGATTAGTGCATTGAGGAGTTGTAGCACCGGCTGGTTACTACTACGGTTTTGACCATTCCTTCTGGGGATGGTGGTTTGTGATTTATAGCGACGCGTCTCTGAAGGGTTTGGGATGTGTGCTCATGCAGCAGGGTAAGGTAATAGTGTATGCTTCTCGGCAACTTAAGGAATACAAGAAGAATTACCCTACGCATGATTTGGAATTGGCTGCTGTTGTTTATGCACTGAAGATCTGGCAACACTACTTGTATGGTGTGCAGTGCGAGATTTTCATTGATCACAAAAGCCTTAGGTACCTTTTCACGCAGAAGGAGTTGAACATGAGGCAAATACGGTAGCCTACTCAAAGGATAGCTAACCTTCATCGGTAAAAAGTGAGCAGATTTTTTCAACCTATCCACGATCACCCAGATAACATTCTGCCGGGGTACCGGTGCCCATTATGTCAGATCGAAACTCGAGGTTTATCTCTCGTTTTCGGAAGAGCTTGCGGGAAGCACTGGGGACAAAGCTTACTTTCCGTACAGTGTTCCACCCCAAGACTGATGGACAGTCGAAGAGAACAATACAGATCTTAGAGGATATGTTATGGGCTTGTGTGTTAGACTTCGGTGGTAGCTGGATATAGTTTATGCCACTAGTAGAATTTCTATAACAATAGCTTCCAGGCTAGTATCGGGATGGCGCCGTTCGAGGCTCTATATGGTCGGAGGTGTCGATCTCCTCTATATTGGGATGAGGTTGGTGAACGTCAAGTGTTAGGACTTGAACTCCTGCAGTAGGCATCGGAGAAGGTGGGTTTGATCTAGGATATGATTAAATTAGCTCAGAGTCGGCAGAAGAGTTACGCGGATGGAATAAATAAAGAGAAGGGTAAAATAGTAAATGAGCAGGCTTTGTTGACGAAGCTAGAGTTCATCAAGAAAGGCCTACTAATGTTTGGCGACGAACTGCAGGTGCTCGTCGATGAGGAGAAGTCGGGAGGATTCGGGAAATCCGAGAATCTCAAGCTCGTCGATGAGGCCACCGCTTCGTCGACAAACTGTCTTAATTGGCTCGTCGACGAAGACACCAACTTGTCAACGAGGTTGGCCGAGTCAAAGGGCTATAAATATTTTTTTCCATTACTTCTCAGCTAATAAAAAAAAAATTTCTCTCTCTCTCTCTCTCTCTCTCTCTACGAACTCAAACTCCACTTTCTCTCTCTAGATTTCTTCGTCGTACATTGCTGGAATCGTCAATCCGACGTTACCACGAGGATCAGGGAAGGATTTTCTTCAAGATTTGTGGTACGGATCTTCATTCCAAGCATTTTCAGGTTTTGGCTCAAAATCGAGGTAAGACTCGATTTTCAATTATGTGTTCGGTAGTTATGTAGGGAATAAAATTGTGAGTATGTTCTATACTATGGTTCATAGGTCGTGTTTGGATTTTCGGGGAAAGGTAAGGGGATTCTGTTTATGTCTGTTATTTTCGAAATCATACTCAATGGAACTATGATTCATGGTCTTGTGTGTGTTTTGGTTACTCATTTGGAAAAATCTAACAGGTAAAATTATGGGTTTTTCATGTTAGAATTTTGGGAGAAAAAAAGGGCATTAGGTTGCACCCCTGGTTTCGTTAGAAAATCGTGAATATATTGTGATATATGTTATGTTATAGGGATGCGTGCATTGACATATTTAAACTGTATATTTTTGGAAAATCATGATTTTAGATTACCAAATGGATGTGGTCTGTTTAGTTATATGAACATGCATGGTTGTGTTTTGTTGAAATGCAATAGGAACGGGGTTTTGAATTGTTCCAGGTTATGAACAAGTGTCCGGCTCTATATCCGAGGGTGTGAAATATCGCCTGCCATGTTTGGCAAGAGTGTCCAGCTATATATCCGAGGGCGTGAGCCTTACTGGCTGATCGGCGAAGGGTGTGGATCCACTAGTTGTACCAGTACGATGCCATGGGAGCCTGGGCCTACGCCATGTGTTGGAGACACCGTGTAATGCGGGCCGGTTTCGGGCCAAAGGGTGTGATGACACCGGGTTACTTGATCATGTGTGTGTGCGTGATATGCACTGTAGTGGAACTGTTTTGTGAAAATACTGGAATTGCATTAAACTGTGTATGTTTTACATCATGATAACACTCATATGCCACACACTGATATAACTTGGATTTGCCTTACTGAGAGATGTCTCACCCCTATCGTACGTACATGTTTTTCAGGTCTTTCGAGTAACCAGAACTAGCGTCCTTGTGTTGGGAGCGTAGTAGTCGGTGTACTGCGAGAAGTACTTGTGTAAGTACTAGGACTTTATCGGGTTGCCATTTTGAGATTTTTGACTGGCACCCGGGTTTATGTTATGTATTATGGAGCCTAGACTCCTTTTGTATGGAATCTGGTATGGTACATAATATGTATAGAAAGATCATTTTCCCCTGTGTATATGTATTGTTTATGAACATGTATAAGGTGTACGAGAACCCCACGGGGTCGAACCCTCATTCATTGTGGAGCATCATTGATGTTTGGTATGATAAAGGGACAGGTTAGATTACTAATTCAACCCTAGGTCCCATTACCGGGTTCGGGGCGTGACAAGACTTCTCTATTCTCGAGAATTATCAGTAGAAATAATTATGCATGTGTGTATGTGATTGGGTGATAGAGAAGTTGACAATGGTGTGATTATGAATGCGTTTTCTTGGCTGCTATTGATAGTGAGATACAATTGTATGTATATTTTGTAATTATATATTAAACACTTCACCTACACACTGTCGTAACTTTTTTCTTCCTTACTGAGAGGTGTCTCACCCCGGCGAATATTTAATCTTTTCAGGTCTTCCAAGTGATCGAGCTTAGATAGCTCAAGAGCGGGGTTAGTTTTTTTGAGTGGATACCAGAACGGTTATGTGTTTAGTTTTATTTTTAATATATTTTGTATTGGTTATGTAATATGAAGAATGTGATTGTACTTTATGGGTTTGCTTATGTAAGTATAGAACTCTAGTATTTTGTTTGAGGTTATTTAATTAATTCCGTTGCGTGAATGGTATCAGAGGCGTATGATTGGTCTCATGACACTCCAGGCCCCACATGGCAGGTCAGGGGCATTACAGTTGGTATCAGAGCATAACGGTCTTACAGACTTTAGGAGGATTAATACTAGAGTATAGGTTTGAGTTGAATAAGGTTAGGAATGGGTAGATTAAGGTATTGACAGGAGTTTGAGTTTGTTTCGTGGCCTAGAGGTAGAAATCCCTTAGTGGACTTCTGTCATTTTCTGAATCACTCGACGGTTTTAGAAAACTAGGGTAAATCCATCGACGGTGATATTTCCAAGCAGAGAAACTAGAACTTGGAATTTGAATTTGAAGGTTAAGATGATTGCCGATAATTGGATGTTGGATATTTAATTGAGGATTTGGATATTAAATTAGTTTCATGTTTTATGATTATGATGGATATATTAAGGTGTTGAGATTCTAATTTTTCCCCTGTTTTATATATATATATATATTCATGGATGGATCCTAGAGGCAAAAGTGTTGATGAAGGAAGAGGAAGCGAGTTGGGAGCTTCCAGCGGGGATGAGATTGATACCTCTCGTTTATTGCGAGGAATAGCTCGTCAAGTTAGGTAAGAGATGGGACAAGACTTCAGGGGATCAAGCTACCCACCAAATGTATCAGGGCTGTACAATTGATCAATTCACCCGTATGAAACCCTCATATTTTGAGGGTGGTACTAACCTGATTAAGGCTGAGATGTGGATGCAAGAGATGGAGAAGATACTAGCAGTGTTGAATAGCACCGAGGAGCAGAAGGTTCTTTTCGCCACCTTTAAAATGGTAGGAGAAGCTGAACGGTGGTGGCATGCGTAGAAGCTGTTGGAGGAACAATGAGCAGTACCTATAGCAATGACCTGGGGTCGTTTCAAGCAGGTATTCTACGACATATATTTTCCTGCCACCACTAGAAATCTAAAATCGGAAGAATTTCTTAACCTAACTCAGGGGCATCTCACTATTCCGCAGTATGCTGCTAAATTTCTGGAACTTTCTCGATTTGCACCTTCCATGATTCCAGATTAATATCAAAAGGCAAGGTGGTTTGAAAGGGGTCAAAATCAGAGGATTCATGAGCATATGACATGTTTGCAGATTCAAGATTTCACATAATTGGTGGAAAAAGCCACCGTGGCAGAGTCAAGTCTGTAGAGGGGTGCAGAGGCGTCAAATCGAAGAAGGAGACCTGTGTCTCCCCACTCCCAAGCAAATGTCAGACAAGGATCGTGGAGGGGAGACAGAGATGTTGAGGTTAGGGGTTGGAAAGGAATGATCGAGGACGACAGGGCAATTCGTCACGCCCCCACTACCCTAGATGTAACCAACGACATTGGGGAGAATGCCGGAGTAGGGGTGTCGTGTGATATAGATGCGGAAAATATGGTCACATAGCCCTAGAATGTCCAGAACCATCGAACAATGCACCTACTCTGAATCAGAAGCAGAAAAACAACCCGGTGCCTTGCGGTGGCGTTGCCCCGGCACGTGTTTATATGTTGGGTACACCTGAGGGGGACAACACTAAAGGCGCAGGTATTATGTTTATGTTAGCATGAGTATTGATTTTGTTTTATTTTACATGTTTTCGGTGTTGCATATATTTGAGCTGATTGAAATGTACGAATGTGTTTAGTTAGCTTTTTAGTTGTGAAAATTGGTGATTAATGAATTTCGAAGACGAAATTTTATGAAGGGGGGAGGGGAGAATGTAACGACCCAACAACTTTAATTAATAAAAATAATAAAAGAAAAGGAATGGAAAGAGAGAAGGGAAGAGAATGGAATATTTAAAAAGGGTGGCAACGAGAACTCTTCAACGAACCCACTAGTGTCGTTGACGAGCGCTCTGTCTTGGTTCGTCGATAAGGGCACATGTCTCATCTACGAGGAGTTACCAAGAGGGTTGAGGTATTCTAAAACTCGTCAACGAACTCACGGTCATGACGGTGAGTGTTCTTCATGGTATTGTCGACGAATCCACATGTCTCGTCGACGAATCCCTGCCTATAAATAATGATTCTTTTCATTTTTCATCGAGAAAACGTTGCATGTACTCTCTCTCTCTCTCTCTCTCTAGAAAATGGCCCTCTCACCTTCTCTCAAGGTTTCTACCCTCATTTCTCCTCGGTTCGACGATCGGAAGCTACCACGAGACTCCTGGGAAGATTTTTTGCAACATATGTGAAGCATAATTTCGATTTGAGATGTTTGGGAAACATCCCAAAACTAGGGTAAGTGAGATATTTTAGGGTTTTATTATTATTTTGAAATATATGAAACATAGGAAGTACTAAATGAGTATTTTTTTTAAGATTTGAGTCAGTTGGGAAATTTGGATTCCAAGGTCTCGTTTTTGTTCGATTTTAGGCTAAATTCCAAGGAGCAGATAAGAGGAAATACTTTATAACATATTTTTATTAATTTTAAACGAATTAATTTTTGGATATAAAATTCTATATATTTAGGTAAATTATTCTGAACGATGCAGACATTGAAAATACTATTTTTCATTATATATTGTCACGACGGCCCAAAGCGCATGTGCCCCGGGGTCGGCGAAATAAAAATGTGGTTTAATATTTTTAAGAAAAATAGGAATATTGGAGTCGCCACTAACCTTTTAGTGTGGTTAGAACACATGATTACTACCCCGTTAAGGGTAGATTGGGTCTACGTTACCAGATCTAGGGTCGAAAGTTCGGTTACGCGAGGGGAAGGTAGGAGCACCCCCTACGCTCCCGTTCTTATAAACGATACGTAATTAATTTGGAATTATCCCTAAGTTAATCTAATAAGTCTTTCAAATTACTCCTCTATTAGTGGATTGACAAATATACATGTAGTATGAATAAATAAATAAATAATACAAGAATATACGTAATATATAAATATATACATATTCCCTCAAAACTAAGGGTACATAAAGCCCGAAAGCTTATACCCTTACATTAAAATCATAGGGAAAAAATCGAAAATAATTTACAAAATACACTCCCAAATTTTGGAAATCTTCTAGTGTTTTTCTATGTATTAAAATACTAGTTTGGAGGTTTTTGAAAAAAAAAAAACGATTTTCAAGTTTCAAAATATCTTTCTTGGCTTTTTCTACTTATCTGATTTTTATATTTTTTTCACATTTTTGCTGAATTTTGAAATAACAACAAATCAAAAATATTTTTTAGAATTTTCTCCTAATTTTCTACTTTTTATAATTTTTCATATTTTACCGAAATTTCAAATAGCTAAATAAAAATATACTACTAATACTATAAATCATAACACGTAAAAATTATATATTATAATAGTCGAAAGCTCAATGTTAAACCATAAGTGTTAATAATCAATCTAACTTTAATAATATAATCTAGTATGTAAGTAATCAAACCCTAGAAATACTTACTAGATATTATGTACAACCTACACCTTATAAAATGAATATTACTATTTTAATAAATATAATCGCAACCCTAATATTAGGTACATGACTTAAATATTATACTCAGATAACTACAACCGATATTACTGCGTTTAAACACTAAAACATAAACCATAACTCTTAAAACTCCTATATCAATATTATTAATACAACAAGAATTTAAATTTTAACTATTAAAAAGAATTTTTACAATAAAATTTCTACAACCACATTTAATATTTAGAAATAAATAAGTAAATAAATAAACATGAAAAAATATCATACACTAACTATTTAATATATACAATCAAGAGCTTAATCCTGCATATTAAAGAAAACACACAACCAACAAAAATCTTACAAATGTTAATCATTTAGTTCATACACGTATACAATCAAAATTTAAACTTTAAATGTTAAAACCGAAGCCAACAAAGCCTACTATAAAAACGATATACAACACAGTAAACACACAAAAGAAATAAAATACGGATGAGTACAGGCAAGTGGGTGCGTGCGTGTACAGGGGTGTGTGCGTGTGTGTGTGGGTTCTGCAGGATATATACACAGATGCATAAGTAAAATAAAAAAACTTAAACTTTATGTAATAAAACACAAGCTAAACCAATATATATATATATATATATATGTATATATTTGTGTGTGCGTGCATGTATATACAGCAGAGAGACTTACCACAGGCCGTCGAAGTTGCAGAGGGTGGAGACTAGTATGGCTGTCAGAGCAGGGAGTAGGTAGCCTTGGGTGTTGCTGCGGGGGAGACTGGTTCGTGGCTAGCCGGAGCAGCTGCTGGGTCTGGGACTACAGGAAGCGATGGGCGGTACTACTACTGCTGCAGGCGGTCGTGATAGGTGGACGAAGGCCAGGGCTCGGGTGGCTGGCGGCTGGAGGTTGCGGGCCTGCTGGTGCATGGCTGGGGCAGAGGAGGTCTTGCGGCGGCGCTGAACTGATGGAGGGTTGCCTTGGCTGCCTGTGCTGGAGCCCCTGTGGAGTAGGAAGGAGCTGTTGTCTGCTATGTGGAGGAGCCTGCAGAGGAGTAAGAGGGACCGAGGGAGATGGGAGGCTGAGGGCAGAAACAGAGAGTTGCCAGAGCGTTGGCCGTGGGTCTATGTGAAGGAGATGGCAGCGAGCGTGAGAGAGAGGGGATGTTGTTGGAGAACTGGGCTGGTGGTCGGAGACGGAGGGATTTGGCAGGAAGAAGAAGAAGAAGAAGAAGAAATTTTTTTTCTTTTCTCTTTTCTTTGGCTGTGCTGCGCCCCTGGCCTGCGCCCTGCGCCCCCCCTCATTCTGTATGTGATCATGCCTTTTTAAAGGCAAAACTAAAACCTAATCCTAATTCTCCAAATAATAATAATAATAATAATACTAATAATAATACTAATAATACCAATGAAATAATAATAATAATATAATAAAACAAGAATAATAATGATAGCAAAAATAATAATAATAATAATAATAATAATAATAATAATAATAATAATAATAATAATAATGATAATAGCAAAATAATAGTAAGGTACTAATAAATACGAGAAAATAATAATAGTAATAATAGTAATAATAATAATAATAGTGAAAATAATAAAAAATAATTATATAAACAACAACAACAACAATAATAATAATAATAATAATAATAAAGTATCAATACTGATAATAATAGTGATAATAAAATAATAATAATAATAAGGTAATAATAATAATAATAATGAAAATAATAAGAGGGGACCCCTTGTTCTATTTGTCTAGGGCAAAAATAGGGTGTCTACAGCTGCCCCTCTTTGGAGGCTTGGTTGCTTCAATGTAATGGTAGGAACTCTCCTACGTTTTTGTAGTAATAAGCCTGTAAAGATAAAAGACACCTATTTTTGCCAAGTCATTCAACTCCCTATGGCTTTTCAGGTTAATCAAGGATTGTTTATTTCTGCCAACCAAGGACGATTTGTATTGAATGTAAGAATTCATGTTGAGGTACACAGGGATGACTTGCTGCGAATGTAAGAATCCAAGTCGTAGGGATACAATGATTCGAGCCATGGGACACAATGATGGCTTGCTTCGAATGTAAGAATCCGAGTCGTAGCGAATACGGTGATCCGAGCCATGGAACACAATGATGACTTGCTTGGAATATAAGAATCCGAGCCGTAGGGATATGGTGATCCGAGCCATAGGACACAATGATGACTTGCTTCGAATGTAAGAATCCGAACCGTAGGGATACGATGATTTGAGTCATGGGACACAATGATGGCTTGCTTCGAATGTAAGAATCCGAGCTATGAGACACAATGATTGCTTGCTTCGAATGTAAGAATCTGTGCTATAGGGATACGATGATCCGAGCCATGGGACACAATGATGGCTTGCTTCAAATGTAAGAATCCGAGCCATAGGGATACGGTGATCCAAGCCATGGGACACAATGATGTCTTGCTTCGAATGTAAGAATCCCAGTCGTAGGGATACGATGATCCGAGCAATAGGACACAATGATGGCTTGCTTCGAATGTAAGAATCTGAGCCATAGGGATACGGTGATCCGAGCCATGGGACACAATGATGGCTTGCTTCGAATGTAAGAATTTGAGTGGTAGGGACACGATGATCCGAGCCATAGGACACAATGATGGCTTGCTTCGAATGTAAGAATCCGAGTCGTAGGGATACGATGATCCGAGCCATGGGACACAATGATGACTTGTTTCGAATGTAAGAATCCGAGCCACAGGGACACAATGATCCGAGCCATGGGACACAATGATGACTTGCTTCGAATGTAAGAATCCAAGTCGTAGCGGATACGACGATCCGAGCCATAGGACATAATGATGGCTTGCTTCAAATGTAAGAATCCGAGCTGTAGGGATACGGTGATCCAAGCCATGGGACACAATGATGGCTTGCTTTGAATGTAAGAATCCGAGCTGTCGCGGATACGATGATCCGAGATGTGACACAATGATGGCTTGCTTCAAATGTAAGAATCTGAGCCGTAGCGGATACGATGATCCGAGTCATGGGACACAATGATGGCTTGCTGCGAATGTAAGAATCCGAGTCATAGTGGATATGATGATCCGAGCCACCTCAACCAGTAACAAGGTGTGAAAGCAAAATTTGGAAAATGTTACTCTATTTGGAAAATGCACTTGGGGTAAGGTTTTGATGTCAATGCATGAATCCCTTTGTCTTTAGGATCTGTTGCCCCTATTTCAAAATAAATCAATGTGTGTCTGGGGTCAGCTGCCCCAGTTTTCAAGTAAATCAATGTGTGCTTGGAGTCAGCAACCCCAGCTCAGATATTAACACAGCAGGAATCTCTTAATCAAAGATGTCAAATGATCATTTGAAAGCTTATTCAACAAGACCAGTGTGAAGGGTATTCAATTGCTGCTTGTGATGCTATAATGCAATGATATGCCGCTATATATATGCATGTTGCTAACTTATGATGCTAAAATGCAGTGATATGTTGCTATTGATATGCATGTTGCTAACTTGTGATTATATGTATGCATTTTTTCATTTTTTATTTTTTTTATATTTTTATATTTTATTTTTTTGTGCAATGCATGAAATGTATAATGATGCATGAAATGTATAGTAATGCGTGAAATGTAAAGTGATGCATGAAATACATGACAATGTATGATATGTAGGGTAATGCATAAAATGCATGGCAATGTATGAAAAGCAAGGCAACGCAGGTAATGCATGAAATATAGGGTAATGCATGAAATGTAGGTAATGCATGAAATGTATGGCAATGCATAAGATGTAGGTAATGTATGACAATGCATGAATCTTTTCTCCCAACATGCTTGTGATCAACAACCTCGTCCTTTATCTCGACCATGTTTTCGAATTTCTGCATGAAACTTGTCGCATTTGAATGGATCTATAACTGATCTTGGCTCAATCTTCTTGATTCATCGGTCATGGGTGTGATTGACTTGGCTTAAATGAAAATCACAAAATCTGCCCCAGTTGAATGGATCTATAGTTGATCCTGTCTGTCTTACATTTTCTCCACAAGGACGTTCTTTAGATTGCATCCTTAATGTTTCAAAATCTCTTTGAAATTTAAATGAATAAGCATGCAATCAGATAACTCAATATCAATGAGAATATGGATGGAATGCACAAACTCGCTTGTCTTTGCTTGATTTTCTGTGCTTGTTAAATATAAGACATATTTTACTAGTACTTTGACACTATTGTAACTTTGTTAGCTTAGGGAATCATATCAATGGGCAAACCCTTTTCTTCAGTTTTTTTTTTTTTAAGCCTCATAACCATAACTCCTCCACTGTATCACCACTTAGAGTTTTTTTCTTACTTATTTCAAGATTATTTCAAACTCCCTGTCTTGAATTATAACTAGTATCTCATTAGCTAATCTGATCAATATTCCGATCTCAAGGTGGACTTAAAGACACGGGACGAAATGTAAGTTTAGGATTTAAGTTTCACCAAGAATCAGGAAACTAAGGCTCAAAATTCCCATCTCATAATAAAAATTTTAGCTCCAATTTGTGGTGTCATATTCGCAGAGTTTTGACCAAAACTTGTTATTTGAACAAGCTGCCTATGTACCTTTTCAGGATCAGGTCATTACGTAGTTTAGACTCAACATTGAGTCTGACAAATCATTTAAGACAATAATGTATACCAATCTGGTCAAGACTTTCATTTGAACCGTAATGTAGGCTAAGGATATGGGTTAAAGAAATAAAGATTTAAATAAGATTCAAAATTTATCAATCTTATCACATGTATTCGTTAGTCAAATATCACATATGAATCATGTCCCTCATTTTTCTTTTTTCTTTTTTCTTCATTTTCTTCTTTTTGCTCATTCTTTTTTCTCATTTTTTTCATCATCTTCTTCTTCTTTTACTGCAACTTTCACTTTTCCTTTTATGAAGGAATCTTAACTTCATTTTCATTTGAACTTCATTTGGGACTGATCTTTTTTAAAATTGCCCTAGTGTGGGGCATGATCCTTTGACAGGTTAATTAAGACTTGAATTGTTCAGACTCAAAAAGGGCTTGCAAGGGATTTATTCTTTGACTTTCTTTTGGGTAGCAGAAAAATGGTCTGCCATCATTTTGGTAGTAATCATTGCCTTAAATGACTTGTCAAACACTAGGAGACCCAAACCCGGGTTGAATTTTTAGTGAGTTGACTTTTAAGAAAAAACTTGTTTAACATTCAAGCTCAACTTGGTTAACAAATGGTAAATCATTGTTTGGTTCTTTATAGGAAAACTGGTCGATCAAAGATAGCCACTTCTCATTTGATCAAAATATAATCATCATACATTTAAGACACCAATCATAACTTAGATAAAAAGGTAAGAGGTTTTTTATCAATTTAATCAAATAAAAGTAGGACCAAGCTTGATAAGTCATTTCTGTATATTTCTCCTACGACTCTTCATCATTTTGAAACCCACATCCCACCAAGCTCCTTGACAACATCTTGAAGTGGTGTTCTTTACTTCATCTTGGAGGTTTTTCCTTCATCTACTTTTTTTTTTTTTTGCACGAGAAATAATTATGCAGCTATGACATCAACTTGCTAAATAAAAAAGCCACCCACACCAAATAGATTGTTTTATCATGTTTCAATGCTATCAAAGGGAAAATTCATACCAGTATTCAAAAGTCGTATAACGTTGATTTCCCAGCCTAGATGATTGTCTTTCTCTTCGACTGCCCCAATTTCATCAACCCATGTTTTGATCTCAATATGGTCTTTAAGACTCGGGACGAAACGTAGGCCTAAGGATATAGGCTTTCAGAATAAAAGGGAAACTAAGGTTAAAAAATACCACCCCAAATGATGTTTTATGTTCCCAGTTCGAGTTGAGGTACTTTACAAGATGTTGACCGAACCTGTTATTTAAACAAGCTACCTACGTACCTTTTCAGGATCAGGTCATTACGTAATTTAGACTCAACATTGAGTTTGATAAATCATTAGAGACAACAATGTATACCAATTTGGTCAGGACTTTCATTTTGACCGTAATGTAGGCTAAGGGTATAGGTTAAAGAAGAAAGGAGTTACATAAGGCTTAAAATCATTAATTTCATCAAGGGTAATTTGGTCAAAGATCACATATGTAGCATATCCTTTATTTTTCTTTCCTCTTCCTTTTCTTCTGCTTTTTCTCTTTCCTTTTGTTTCTTTCATTTTTATCTTATTTTTCTTCTTTTGTTGCAACTTTCACCTTTTCTTTTATAAAGGAATCTTGATTTCATTTTCATTTGAACTTCAATTGGGACTAATCTTTAAAAAAAAAACTGCCCCAGTGTGGGGTGTGATCCTTTAATTGGTTAATCAAAGAATGAATTTTTCAGACTCGAAAGGGTTGTCAAAGGATTTCTTCTTTGACTCTCTTTTAGGTAGCAGAAAAATGGTTTGTCATCCTTTTGGTAATGATTATTGTCTCAAATGATTCGCCAAACGCTAAGGGACCAAAATCCAGGTTAGATTTATGGTGACCTAATTTTTAAGAAAAAACTAGTTTAACATTCATGCTCAATTTGGTTAACAAATGGTAAATCATTGTCTGAGTTCTTTTAGGGATAACTGGTCGGCCAAAGAGGGACATCCATCATTTGACCAAAACATGAGTGATGAATTGACAGGAAATTATCAGAACAGCACACCCGCTTCGTTGAATTCCTTAGAAAGTAAGATACTTCTTCATAACATTTAAGTTTGATAATTGTTTCATCCTTCTCTACTTTCGCCTCTTGGGTTAAATTTTCAAAAGTTAATAGCTCTTTCTGGCTTGTGAATACTAGCAATATTACTTTCCCTATTCCCGCATGAAACATAAGCAAACAAAATTTGGCAACTGGACTCATGATGCAAGTAACGAAATGCATAATTCATTTTATTGAATATAGAAAATATTTCGAGACCTAAGCGTCCACGGGTTACAAAAGGCAAATAATAATGAGGAAAACAAAAGGACACCAAATGAAAATGATTAGATAGTCAAAAGCTCACTACTCTAGCACTTTAACCTTTGTGGATAACGACTGAAACCATTGATTTGGGAATCTCCCTGATATGTTAACCACTTCCTTCCTCGTGTTTGGGCAAAAGATTCCTCTGGACTCCCGGTTGCTTGTCGTAAAACGCTAACCATCAAACATCTCTTAATGATTGCACCTTATGCTTGAAGGCCCAATATTGGTCAATAGTATGGCCGGGAGAGTTAGCATGGTGTAGACATCCTATTTTTATCATAACCAAATAGAACAAGGGGTCCATTTTCATTATATTATTATTATTATTATTACCTTATTTTTATTATTATTAGTATTTTTTATCTTTATTTTATTATTAATTTCTTATAATTATTTGTATTATTATTTATTACTAGTAATATTATTAGTATTACTTTACTATTATTATTTTGGATATATTTATTATTATTATTATTATTATTATCCTTCTATTATTATTATAATTATAATAATAATAATAATAATTATTACTATTTTCATTATTAGCATAAGAGTAAAAGTAGAAAAAGAAAAGAAAGAAAAACAAAATAAAAAAAAAGAGTCTAGGTTTCAAATTTTTTTATAAAGGCATGGAGCTCGCACGGCTGGGAGGGGGCGCAGCGCACAGCAAACAGGGGCGCAGGCCAAAACGAAAAAAACCTTTCTTTATTCCTTTGATTCTTCTTCTCCTCCTCCCCGAACTCCCTCTCAGTCTCCTGAGGGTTCCGCCAAGCTCCTCTGCCGCCTTCCATTCAGACAGCCGAGTTGCTGTCTGCGACATCCTCCACTGCAGCAACCAGAAACCCTGCGAAATCCCCTGTGCCAATCCACGGACCTGAGAATCACCGAGGTTCTCAGCCGGACCTGCTGCCAGCACCAGCTACTCCAAACAGTCAAGGATCTCCGGTCACCCCCAGCCATCATCCCGGCGAGACCCCACAGTGCCCTCACGCCCAGCGCCGGCAACCACCGTTCGCACCAGTCACAGACAGCCGTCCTGCAACCCAGCGTCTCAGCCCTCCTCTGCTCTCCTCGTCACCGGAAAAGCTTGCAGCTCTACGCACCAGTCGTATGTGTAATATTTAGTGCCCTCTTTTTTTTTTTTTTTGTAATATAGGCTTTTATTATATATATGTATATAAATATTAATATTATTGTTGGATTATTATTTTTTTTAATACCTTATTACATGTTCATATTTATTGTTTGAATATTAGTGTAAAGTGTTTATATTATCATTATATTTTCAATCATTGTAATATACTTATTTATTATTTAGGGTATCTATGTTATTGTTGTATATTATCCTGTGGTATGTTATTTATTTTAGTATGTATTGTGTATTTAATGTTTAAATTATTACATGTTGTATTTAGGGTTTTAATGGTATATTTAGGATTTTGTTCATTATATGTTTTATTTAGGGTTCGATTGGTCTCTCATATTGTTATGATATATTAATGGTAAGGTTTTAAATTATTTTCATAATTATTGTCGCATGTTTTATCTGTTAACTCTAGGATTTAAATTGCTTCCCGTAATTTTACTTGTGTAATAGTTTCCATTATTGTATATATTGCATGTGTAATATAGGGTTTAATTTGTTTCCACATTGTTATCGTATATTAATAGTAAGACTTCAATTATTTCCATAATTATTATTGCATATATCGTATATTTATTTTAGGGTTCAAATTATTTCCATATTATTATTTTTATTTTAGGGATTAATTGTTTCCATGTGTATGTATTGAGTGTTAACTTTAGGGTTTTGATTATTTTCAGGGTGTCATCATTATATTTATAGGATGTTAATGTCTTATTATATGGTAGTGTATTATTATTGCTATTATTATTATTACGTATGATATATCATCATTATTATTATTATCATTATTGTTATTCTAACTTTAGTATTATTATGGTATGAGTTACATTATTATCATTATTATGATGTGTGTATTATTATTATCTATTAGGTTGGTTTATTATTAGGGTAAGTTATTAGGTATTACAGTGATTTATTATTATATAGTATATATGGCATATAGTTGTTATTTATTATTATTATTATTATTATTATTATTTTTACTATTATTATTATTATGTTTTTTTTTTTTTTTTTATATTTTATGTATCATGGTATTTTTGATATCGTTGTTCACATTATATGTTTATATTTGACACCCTTCGAATTCCAAAAAACTCCCATACTAGTATTTTCCTATAAAAATTCTATATAATTTCCAAATTTGGGAGTGTATTTTCTTAAATATTTTCTTGATCTTTGATCCTAACATTTTAATGCAAGGGTATAAGCTTTCGGGCTTTACGTACCCTTAGTTATGAGAGAATATGTATATATTTATAGATTACGTATATTCTTGTATTATTATTATTTATTTATTTATTTATATTGCATGTATGTTTGTAAATCTACTAATAGAGGAGTAATGTGAAAGACTTTTTAAATTAATTTAGGGAAAATTCCAAATTAGTTAGGTACTGTTCTTAAGAACGGGCGCGTAGGGCGTGCTCGTACCTTCCCTTCGCGTAACCGAACTCTCGACCTCAGTTCTGGTAATGTAGACCCATTCTACCCATAACGGGGTAGTAATTATGTATTCTAACCACACTAAAAGGTTAGTGGCGATTCCGATACTCATTGTTTTTCCTGAAAAATTTAAAACACATTTTTGTTTCGCCACCCCGGGGGACCTGCGCTTCGGGACGTTGCGATAGCCTGGCGACTCCGCTGGGGACATTTGAGAGTCAAGCCAATAATTAATTAGGAATTATCCCAATTTAAATTTATTAAGTCTTTTAATTACTCCACTTTGTTTTGTAAATAAAATACCCCTATATTTGAATAAAGTAATTTATTAAAATTATAACATGTTTGACTTAGTAAACATATATGTTTCCATAGTTGTAGATAGCTTGGAGTTAATAATCATAGATACCTTAATTAATGTTCCCATATATAAAGATACCTTCATTAATGTGAATATTACTTCCCATATAAGTGGATACCCTCATTAATGTGAAAATTACTTCTCATATAGATAGATACCCCTCATTAATGTGAATATTACTTCTCATATAGGTAGATACCCTTTATTGATGTGAATATTACTTCCCATACCATATAGGTAGATATTCTTTATTAATGTGAATATTACTTCCCATATAAGTGGATACCCTCATTAATGTGAATATTACTTCTCATATAGATAGATACCCCTCATTAATGTGAATATTACTTCTCATATAGGTAGATACCCTTTATTAATGTGAATATTACTTCCCATATAGGTAGATACCCTCATTAATGTGAATATTACTTCTCATATAGATAGATACCCTTTATTAATGTAAATATTACTTCCCATATAGGTCGATACTCTTAATTAATGTAAATATTTGGTTTCCATATAGGTTGATACCCTTAATTAATGTGAATACTTGGTTTCCATACAGATATTAATGTGAATATTTAGTTCCCATCCAAGTAGATATCCGTAATTATGTGAATATTTAGTTTCCATATAGGTATATATCCGTAATTATGTGAATATTTAGTTTCCATATAGGTATATATTCTTAATTAATGTGCATATTTAGTTTCCATATAGGTAGATTGTGAACATTTATTCCCCATACATGTGAATATCCTCGCTTCAAGGTGAATGTTTGTTACTATATTTATAAATATCCTGGGTTTAAAGTGAACATTTAATATCCCTGGTGTAATGTGAATATTTGTTTCCATGATGGTTCAAGCATGTGATTGCCTATAAATACTCTATTGCTATGATTATTGAATAAGCATGTGATTAATAGCATGTGCATGCATGTAGGGTAGCGGGATTAGGCTAAATTTAGGGTTAACACACTTTCACGCTCTATACCCGGGCTTTCCCTGTTAGGATTAGAAATGAGTGTAATAGCGTCAGTCCCTTCGTGGCAGAGCTTGATGGGACCCACGAACCACTCTGCATAGTGCGGGCTTTATTTGGACGCCTGTGGGGGAGGATGGAAGTCCAAATTGGAAACCTTGTCATCAATGAGGATTAGAGCCCACCCGCACATACTTGTCTATAGTTTTCCTTAACTAGGATAATGCCATGAAGAACCCTGTATATATGTACCTACCCTGGGTCGGGACATCCTTCTCCCATACCGTCTGTTGTATATATGTTGTGAGATACTTTGTATTATATCATGCATTTTGCATCCATTTTAGACTTACAATACTAGTCAGTATTCTGAAAAAGTCCAATAATGAGACCATGGCCCATCCTTTTAAAAAATGAAGCACTTGGCCCGAGCATTTTAAAATACGGGTCTGTCTAACCCTGTTCAAATGACTCGAGCCCAATTTTTTTTAAGAAATAACAAGCATAGGCCTGGCCTTTTCCTAAGTAAAAACTCGGCCTAGGCCTGATTTTCAAAAAGGGTCAAACCCAAATTTCAAAAATGGGCTTCGCCCCTATTACCTAAAAATCCGGGCCAACATTTTTTAAGTAATCCAAGCCCAAGTCCTTTTAAAACTAGGGCCTGATTTCATCATGAAATACATTGAAGCCTGTATTTTAAAATACTCGAGACCCAAGTGCACACTAAAGTTCACAAGTCCGCATTGAACAAATCCAACGGGTTGACTACCCCGGGTCAACCCCAACCTCAGATCATAATCTGACCCTTCATAGAATCTGAGGTACATGGACCATTAACAAGGAAAGAAATGGTTGAGGGAAGATTTGAACTGAAATTGTGGTCCATCAATGGTCGTGTTAATCTTGAAATCTTTCATTAGTGAAATTTTTCTAGAATTCTGGCTAAGTAGTCATTTATGTTACATTGTATTCATGCACTTCATTTCATACATAGTCATGCACGATAGGCTGCATGTACGTTCATATCTTTGTTTGTATGTATAAGTGCATTAGTTGCATCCATGCATAAACACTTATTGCATACCCTGATCATGCATCAAAACACATTCATTTATGTAGTACATAACTGTGCATTCATGATTCTAAAAAGGAAATTTTTGGTTTTCAGTTCCTAATCAAAGAGGTCGTTTGAGTAACATAAAGTAATAATTGAGACCACCACGCATCAGTACAACACCAGGCGAAGAGTAAGAGAATTGAGTGAACAATTGGAAAACAGGGTCCTGGTTTTGGAACAAGGACAAGAAGGGATAAATGATAAGGTAAGTAAGTTCCTGGAGTTACTGATGAACAAAGGAAAGGCGGTGCAGGTTGATCCCGAAGCAGATGTGGATCCCACTCATCCCCCAGGGTTCACCCTAGATCATGGACAAACATCAGTTCCATCACCTGGTGTCATGCGGGGTCCACTGCCAAATATGCCTCCTTTTATCCCTGCTGTGCCAGTACAGGGGTTCCCAGTGGCAGGAACTCCTCCATTAGTACCTTTTGATATGGGGATAAACAAATCTGAGACCGAGTGTCGTTGTGACATATTGGAAAAGCGCTTGAAAGCAATGGAAGGATCTAACACTTTCGATTCTGTTAATCCAAATGACCTTTGTTTGGTGCCAAAAGTCACCCTGCCGCCAAAGTTCAAAATGCCAGACTTTGAAAAGTTCAATGGAATCCGGTGCCCTCGAACGCATTTAGTGATGTACTGCCAAGCAATGACCGCTTACTCAGATGATGAAAAACTAATGATGCATTGTTTTCAAAGCAATTTGACTGGGTCCGTTATCCGTTGGTACATTCAGCAAGATAAGGCCCGGGTCTGCACTTGGAAGGACTTGGCCAATGCCTTTGTCACTCACTATCGCCATGTGACGAAAATGGCGCCTGATCGAATGACTCTACAAGAAATGGAGAAGAAATCCACCGAAACATTTAGAGAATATGCTTATAGGTGGAGAGATATGTCGATCTAGGTGGACCCCCCGGTGAGTGACCGAGAAACCATCTCTTTGTTTGTAAGCACATTAAAAGACCCCTACCGCACGGATCTTCGGGGAGCAACTCCCCACGATTTTATGGATATTGTAGCTGCTCCCCGAAGATGCGTGCGGTAGGGGTCTTATAATTAAATTTTTGTTTTACTGGATTCTCCTTAGTCAAATCAGTTCATTTAAGGTATTAAATGACATTGGTTCTTAAATAATTAAATTTTTGTTTTACTGGATTCTCCTTTTTCATAAGTGCTATTGATTTTAATTTCTGAAAGATTTTCGAGACATTCTTCGATTCTTGTTGATTTGTCAGCCATTGTTCTGAGCATTTGATTTGTATAATTATTTTGACTAATTAATTGGTCAACATCAGTTTTTCCTTTTAATTCTTTAAATGATGAGGCAACTATTTCTATTCCTTTGTAATTAAATTTGATTGAATTTTATGGAGGATGAACGGATTTGACTAAGTGATTTTCTATAAGTTTCCAATTTTTGTTATATTCTTGAATAACATTGATTGTTTGTCTTTCTTTAACAAATTTGAAAAATGGGATGTTTTCTTTTAATTTTTTCATTTATTTGAACCATTCTTCCTTAATTTCCTCTCTTTCTTTTTTATTAATTTTTTTGTAAAATAGAAGTCTATTTCTTTCGTTAAGTTTATGATAGAAATATTTTCTATTCATTTCCATATTTGGTTCAAAATCTTTGCTTATAGTCATAATATTTTTTCTCTGATTTTTTTCTTTAAGAAGTTTTCTTTGATCTCCTGTTAAAATTTGAGATTCTGTTGGAGAGTTTGGTTCAAAGACTTCTTGGTAATATCCTTGGGGTGTTTCAAGACCAAAATCAACTCCTTTAAGTTTGAGATTTTTATTTGGTTCAATATATATATAAAGACTTAAAATACTCTTTCTTCCTAAATCAATTGATTGTCTAGAAGATTGTCCCTCACTTTTGCTTTTTGTTAATAATGATTGAAAATTAATTTTGACATTTCCACTTTCATCTTGAATAATTTTTGTAGCAATCATTTTTTGAATATTCGGGATAATTTCGTGATCAGTTTCATTTAAATTGTTGAATTCCCAATCTTCCCCGGCTTGAATCTCATGCCATAGAAGTTTCTTGGGATGAGATACAAGTGACTTTCTGTTAAAATTTGCTTGAAGCATAATTGTTTCACCTTTTTCGCTAGTTTGAAGAGAATTTGGAAGATATGTAACAAAAGAAAACTTAGAAAGAAGAAGGACAAATTGGTTCAAGGTATTATGAATACAGGAAAGTTATTAAAAGAGGTTAAGAATAAACAAAATGATTCAAGTAAAAGATTAGATAAGAAAGAACTTCAAATTTCTTTGGGAAAAATCGAAAGAAGATTATCATATAGAAATAGGTGTGCTTCACAATACTGACATGACACTAGTTGTGGTAGAAAAAAATCTTATAATCCTTAAGATTTCATGAAATTCATTTCCACGATTATGATTTCGTCATGTGTCAGATCTCCGATTTGATTCAATCCTATTACCTAACAATTAGATATTAGTTATAGTTTATATGTGCGTAATCTTTAGACACACCGTATCAATTAATTCTTAACTCTAAATATTTTTGAAATTAGAAAGTAATAAATAAAGGAATGTGTAGACATAAAGTGTTATAGTTAAATGTAATATCTTTTAACTACTATAGAGGGGATTTCCTCTTTAGCGTCTTTTTAAGAAATGTCAAAAATTTATTCCTACAACTACCAATAACTATCCCAAAATACCTCTTTAACTAGCCATAACTACCTAAATACTTTAATGATTATGTCAAAATTATCCCTATACAATACATAATTATCCCAAAATATACCTACAACTATCCACAATTATCCCAAATGGCTTTGTACTCTTTTATTCTTTGTTATTTTCTTTATAATTTTTATTAGTTTTAAAACACAAAGATTCAGGGAGAATGCACATTGTGCGTGTCCACGTGTCATCTTTATAAATTGCGTAGTGCGCATTTGTTAGTACTCTTTAAATCTATATCTCTACTATTTGTAAATCTATATCTTTACTATTATAATGGTGTTTCCTTTAAAACATTATAGTTATTAGATTTTCTCAAAGACTCTTGTTAACTTCTGATGATAGGACAAAATTATACCCCTCAATCTGAGTCATCCAATTTGTCCCCTCTTGAAGGCATAATCATTACTAAAACCAATTAAGGACACTTAGTTGTTGTACTAAAAATACTGTAAATATTCCTATCAGCGAGACCTGGGGGCGGAGGACGCTGATCCGTAGGTTTGGTGCCGCACTAGGTGGCTGGAGTTCCTATGTAATAAAAAAAAAATACTGTAAATAGATTTTCCTCTACTCAAGTTCAAATCTCAACGCTTCTCTACCTTATCTCTTCCACCTCCTTCATTATATTTCTCTTATAATGGAATCATTTGCATTTTCATTCTAACATTTCTTCTTTAGTTACTTCTCTAGTTATTTATTTATTTTATATGCATTTCATTTATCCATTTTACAAATAAATGCAATGTTAACAAAAAAGTGGGCATCTTTCTATTTGGGTGTAATTTATAAGAATTTTTTTTTATTTACGATGGGTGTTTGTTTTATTAATGGCATTTATTTGGTATTAAGGTATCACTGAAAATGTAAAGTCATGAATGAGGAGTAAAATTTTGTAATGAAGATAAAACTTTAATTTTGCAATTTGTGCAATATGCATAATGTTAAATTAGGTTTGATACAATTACATTATGTTTAATACTTAAGTATCTTAATTAGTTGGATTTAATATTATGTACATAATGCATGCACATACGGCATAGATAGACGAACATATTATTTATTACATTACAATTTAAAATGAATAAAATAAAATGATGAGTATAGATGAATTATTATAATTAAATGTAATACATAAAGAGAAGTAAATATTAATACTTGTTTGATATTTCCTTCTAGAAGTAATTCTCAAGAATATTCATTCATATCACTCTCTATATCTATATTTAATATAATTTCAAATGAAATATGTAAGTGTATTTGTAAATTGTGTTTAAAATTACTGACCATTGTGATTATTATTATTTGTCTTACTTGATTTAACCCCGTAATGATTGCGCATTATTATTCCATGTATAAAATGTGGGCAAAATGAATCTAGAATATTAGGAATAGATTGTTACGTATCATTGGCAGTAAGTAAACACATGCTAATATTAATAACATATTTAGATAATTTATTAGTGCATAAATTTTGCATGAAAATGTTATTTTCATTGTTCAAATGTTACAGGGCAATATCATCTTGCATTTAAGGGACAATTTGCAATAATTGTTGGTATTGTTATTGCTTTAGCAATTTGTCTGATCTTTGTGAGATGGTTTTTACCCGAAATATCAAGTTCATGATTAACCTAGGTCCTATTCTCAGGTAATACATGTCGTAGTTGAGCAATGTTCAGTTGAGCACCATTCTAATCTTCTATAGCTGGTTGTCTACACCTTATATATGTTGCACACGCCTAGCTAGTTTAGTTTGTCTACATTCAACACTCATCATTGTTTAAGTGTTCAACTGAATTTCATGAACTTATTTTTATATGAATTGTTAAAGTTATTTGGAATATAATGGATTGTAACCGTTAAACAATTAAAGGAAAATAAATTACTAATATTTGTCAAATTTATCACTATAACTACCAATGGTTATTCAAAAATATTGTTATGATTATATCAAATTTATTGATTTAACTACTCATAATTATCTCAAAATACCATTATAACTATTTACAACTATCCTAAAGTGATGTTATGCTCTTTAATTCTTTGTTAATTTTTAAAATATTATTTTAAACACATAGTGTGTCAACTTGGCTCCTATGTTAATGTTATTTGTAGTATTTCTTCTTTGATTTGAGTTGGCCAGATAGATTTAACCTTGCAGAAAACCGAAGAATTCCGGTTTTGATTTTTTCAGACCTGAAGCGACCGCCGGCAGACAACTTCCGGAGAACGGCGCCCTTGCGGCCCTTCTTTCACTAGGAAATAGCTGAAGGTGCCGAAAGAGCTTAGTTCTTCTTCTGACGAAACTGGGAAGCAGCAACGTTCTTCAGTCTCACTTATTTCGAGCAATTGTTTGGTTCGTTGTCCGTTCTTCATCTTTTTTTTTGATTTTGGTTGGTTGGTTTTTTTTTTGTTTTGAGTTGAATCGGCCAAATCGTGGCCGTTCAGGGGTAATCTCGCTACTTTTCAAGTCGCTAGATGTGCACAGGAGGATGGTTCCTTACCTCCCTGTAAAGGAGAGGAGCCCGACCCTCTCCTCTCAATGTGGCGCTCTTTCCAGGGGTTTTTTTTCCTGCCTATGTTCCTTTCCATGGGAGATCTCATAAGTTTTCTCAAGAAAAAACGCTGTACTTTCAGTTGGTTGCTTAGAAAATTGTAAGAAAATCAAGGAAGGAGGAGAAAAATCGCATGAGTCCTATGTTTGGTGCTGTTCTACCAACGATGTAATACCCTTGACTGAAACATTATTCTTGGAAATTGAGGTATTCGTTGGATAGCATTTTAAGAGTATTCTATTGCTTTGCAAACGTCAAATGGCTTTAGCTATATTTTTTAGAAGCAACATAATTATATCGTTGTTTTACACCATTGTTTGTTGTAACCTGAATCTGTATTAAGAAGTGTAATTTATTGAAGATTAAGTACTTCCATTTTTCTAATGCATAATTGGGTTATTAGGCTTTTCAGGACCTTTTGCTGCCGCATGGTTCTCTTCTGTTAATTGGTGTTTGTAGCAAAAGTCATGGATGACGGAAACAAACTTGATGGATGGCAGAGCTCAACGTCAGCAGTGGATGTTGCTGATGCTACAGGTAATGACGTAGAATCCTGCAGTCATTTTTTTTTTTTTTTTTGTGTTGGACTAGAACTTGCAAAATACTTTTCCACCTTTGAGTGATAAAATCCATGCAAGTTTTGCTTTTGAGACCAATTAAATGCCGGCAATGATGAGAAAACTTCTTTTCTTTCGGAATGCATCTCATTGAAACCATCATCACTTGGGAGTTGGGAAATCTTAGTTGCCTTCATTTTGTTTTTAACTTCTGATTGCATCTCTCTCTAACCTGATATATGAGTCATGGAAAAAGAGTTATGACATGGGTACAACTATACACAGACATGGGACACAATAAATATTAGAAATATAGGACATGACCTAGCATGGGCATGCTAGTAAATAAATATATAATATTATATCATTAGTATATTTTTCATGAAACTTTTAACATTTATTATCTATGTAAGTTTGTATGCAGCAAAAAAATTAAATACAACATATGCTTCTTCCATTCTTTTCCTTTTAATTTTTTAATAATGTTCAATATACCACTTTAAACATTGACAAGTTATTGTAAGGTTTTGAAATAACATTATGGTTATAGTTATGAATTTCATGATAAAATATAAGTATGGAAAGAGTGTTTGAGAAGTGGCGGTCTGTTGTCATACACTAAAAATAGACTTGGGCACATTTATGAAGTGTCAAGTATGTGTTGAAGGAGTGACCGAGGAGTATCAGTGTTTGACATAGACATGACATGGATAAAGCATCCTTATAGAAGTGCCTTGTTGATTGTCCATATTGATCTAAAAATGTTTAATGTACATTGGTCTAAGAAAAATTAATTATACCTCCTAATTTACTTAGTTGTACGGTGACTAGCACACATAAGATCTTAGAATTTCATCTCCCCCCCTTTTAGAGAGCCAAGTGGCTTGTAGAGGTTAGATTTTGTTCTAGTGCAGGTGCACATCAGTGACAACTAATTGGGTTTTAATGAATGCCTTAAGAAAACTTTAAGCTTAGAAGCAATCTAAGTAGGAATATATTATTTACTTCACTGTTTCATATTTGTTTTTTACTCCCTGAGGCAGTGGATAATGTGAAGGAGAGGTGTTGGGATCAGAGGGAAGCTCTTCCGGGGGAGCCTCGATGTGTTATATGTGGCCGCTATGGTGAATATATATGTCACGAGACAGATGATGATATTTGCAGCTTGGAATGTAAGCAGGCAGCTTTACACAGGACTGCCAACTCCCTGTTGCCAGCTGGTTGTTTGGCTGTTGCAAGACTACCGACAACTGATGAGTGCTTTTATGTTAGGGATATTCATGATAAATCCGAACCTGGAGGTTTGAGTAGTTATCAGACTGAATTTCTCAGAAGGAAGTTTGAAATCTGTGTGAAAGGAGACTTTGTTCCAGACCCTGTAATGTCATTCTCTTCTTGCAATCTGCCTCCGAAACTTCTGCAAAATATGGATGCAGCTGGATATGGAATGCCTACACCTGTCCAAATGCAAGCAATACCTGCTGCTTTGATTGGAAAAAGTCTGCTTGTTTCTGCTGGCACGGGCTCAGGGAAAACGGGTTCCTTTCTGATACCTGTAGTTTCTTTCTGTGTGAAATTTCGTCCTGAGCGCACTTCAAACCAGAAGAAGCCGCTAGCAATGGTTCTGACGCCAACTAGAGAGCTCTGTATGCAGGTGGAAGAACAAGCGAAGTTGCTTGGAAAAGGATTGCCCTTTAAAACTGCCCTTGTGGTTGGTGGTGACGCAATGGCCAAACAATTCCACCGCATTGAGCAAGGGGTGGAACTTATTGTAGGAACTCCGGGCAGGCTTATAGATCTTTTAACAAAGCATAACATTGAATTAGATGATGTTTCAATTCTTGTTCTTGACGAGGTAGACTGCATGCTTCAGAGGGGTTTCCGTGATCAAGTAATGCAGATTTTCAGAGCTCTTTCACAACCGCAGGTTTTGATGTGTTCCGCAACTTTATCACAAGAGGTTGATAAGATGGCAAATTCATTGGCAAAAGATTTAGTTTTTGTTTCCGTGGGAAAGCCAAACAAACCAAGTATGGCTGTTAAGCAAATAGCTATTTGGGTTGAGTCAAAGCAAAAAAAGAAAAAGCTTTTTGACATATTAATGAGCAAGTGGCATTTCACACCACCAGTTGTTGTGTTTGTGGGGTCGAGACTTGGAGCAGATCTCCTTGCTGAAGCAATATCCTTCACCACTGGGATGAAAGCCTTATCAATTCATGGGGAAAAGCCCATGCAGGAGAGGAGAGAAATAATGAGGTCATTTTTGGCCGGGGACGTACCTGTGATTGTGGCCACTGGGGTTTTGGGTCGGGGAGTTGATCTTTTGTTTGTAAGACAGGTTATAGTGTTTGACATGCCAAACTCCATCAAAGAGTATGTCCATCAGATTGGAAGGGCATCCAGATTGGGAGAGGAGGGTAGGGCAATTTTGTTTGTGAATGATGAGAATAAAACTATTTTTCCAGAGTTGGTTGAACTATTGAAGTCTTCTGGAGCTGCTATTCCTCAGGAGCTTAATTCACGGTGCACAACCATAGGCAAGGGACAGAAGAAAAGGAAGCTTGGTTGCTGAAAATTTTGAATTTTTTCTTTGAGCTTGCCTATTTATAGTTCAGCTTATTACAATTATTTTAGATCCTATTAGAACATGAATGAGAGAAACTTGGGAAAAGAATATATTCCACAGGCACATTCTATTGATTGTGGCACATGTATTATTTTAGTTTTGTATGGTTGCATATGAAAATGATGCAGTGAGTAGGGTTGCAATTGAGCCGAGCCAAACTTTGACTCGTTCAGGCTAGGCTCGCTTAATAAATGTGCTTCAAAATTGAGGTTAAGAAACAGCTCCTCTAATTAAGTGAACCAAGCTGAGTCTTGTTTGGCTCATCTATAAATTGAGCCTTAAACAAACCTAAACCAGTCAAGTTTAATCTTGTTCAAATTTCCATCGTGTATTAATGAACTTTAAAGTTAAACTTGAAATTGCTCATTAATGTGAATAAGCAACCAACTTGGTTCATTTGCTATCGCAGGGGCAGTGTTTTGATTTGTGTTTATATTTTATGTATTGAAAGAAAAAAATTGAAAATAAAAATAAAAATATATGATTTGTGATATTTTGAGAAAAAAAAAATGCTTAGTGTGACAGTATATATGCAAAATAGCATCAAATTAAAAAGTATTGGAAGGTGGGTTTATGAATGAGCCTTTTAATGACTGAGTCCAATTTTGAACCTATATAAACAAGTTCATGAGTTTTCTTAATAACTTAACTCATGAGTGGGTGAGCCTATTAAACAAGCTCATTGTTGAGCTTATAAATTAATGGGCTTGTGAGCTAGTTAAATGAGCCAGCTTGCGAGCTTAGTGATCTGATTATGATTTAGCTGAAGCTTGGCTCATTTAGTTTGTGAGCTTCAATTCTAAGCTTAAGTTTGACTCTTCATCTTAGTGAACAAGTTTGAACGAGCCTTATCGAGCTACAACCAAATAGCTGAGAAACAACTTGGCTTGTGCAGCTCTAGCAGTGAGTCCTGCAATAAACTTGAATCTTTTGTGCTTGTTGTTTAATTCTAAGTGGGAAATTTTATAACTTTAAATAGTAGACTGATTACCTCCGACGAAAGTATGAGATGTTATTGTTAACAGGGTAATTGGAAATACCAGCATAGTAGATGTACGGTGGAATATGCGTACAAACCTTGGGCCAGTCTTAGGATCAAATCTGCGCTGTTAATTTTTTGCTTTTTTAGTGGCATTCTGTCTTGTTATGAATGGATCATCCAGTAAAGGGTTGTGTTTGTTAATTGTCAATGTTGGCTGATACGCTCCATTGGCGAAACATATTGGAATAATATTAATGTTGCAAAATGAAATTGAAATTCGAATGTAGTAGAGAAGAAAGTGAGTCCTTCCATAATACACTTGCTTCCTTAATTTATTTGCTATGTATTAAGATGACATCATTGTCTAATTCTTGCATGGGGAAAGTATCTTAAAGGTGGTTGAATTTATTTCATATGTTATCTCGGTTTAGTGATTGTTTCTAGTGAAGTTACCTCACCTCCTCATCCTTAAATCCTTTTTCTGCGGATCTCCAAGTAGACTACTAGGAGAGATTATCTTCTGATAACAATTGTATTTTTATTTTCTTTGCAAAAATTTCTTTGTTGATAGATTTTTAATTAAATTTTATTTTCTTCATTTCTATCTTGTATTTTGGTGTTCTTTTCCTCTTTCTGCAGGATTCTTTTTTCATTTGTGTTTTTGGAGCTTTTTGTATTATGATCTGTTTCTTTCGGTTGAAAGTTGCAATACATTTCTCCTTTCTCCCTCCCACTCTCTCTCTCTCTCTCTCTCTCTCTTTCTCTCAGCCTGCTTTATTCTCGATTTCCTTTGTTAATTTCATTTATTATCTTGCTGAGGTGTGGTTCCTGAAAGGGTTTTTACAGTCAGTTAATTTGAGACAAATTTGGATATTGATCTCACTCGATGTGAATTTATTTATTTTGCTCATGAAGCTTGCAAGGTCTGTGAATTTGTACGTGTAAATATTTCATCAAGTTTTGTTCTATTATCTATTTTCAAGAATTGCCGGGTTTGATGGTGGGGTGTGGTTTGGGATGGGGGAGAGAAGGGGACTCTCCCATTTGCTTGATCTGGTTTAATTAACCTGGTTGACTTAAGTGTTGATCTGGTTGTGCTCCCCATTATTTGCTGAGAAATTCTAATTGCTAAAACCAGGTGGCTTTAGAAATATCTAAACTACTTAATGAATTTAGAATCCCCTGAATTCATCATAATTAATCTAGTTGCTATATTCATTTGGTAATTTTTGGAAGGTAGGTGTTGCTTAATGGAAGGATCTACCAAAGTCAGTGCATGATAAATCATAGGCTGAAAAGCTGAATCAGTAAAATTGGATGCTATCAGATAGCTTTCTATCAGCTAAGTTCACAACACAGAGAGATAAGTGGACTTGTACAGACATCACTCGTGGGATAAACTACCGCCTTTCCAGTCCCTGACTGATTCTGCACCCCTGGTAGACATTAACTCCCTCTATATGCCATGTCAAGTACTTGAGCTTGCTAGCTTACCGATTTGATGTGTCCATAAAATATCTAAATTTCCTGATTTTACCTTTCCAAAATTATTTTACTGAAATATGTTATTTATCAGTTTGACTAGACAGACAGCATGTCATATCTTGTTTATTATCAAGTTTGCAGTTGTGGAATGGCAGTGACACAGTTTAGCTTTTTAACTTACGCATTTTTCTAGCTGATGTTAATGTTGCTAATTTCAATTGGAAGGATAATAAATAACAGGTAGTTGAGACTGGATCTATTCTCTGTCTAGATTTGGTTCCCCATTTAGGCCCAGTAGACCTCATCCTCATTGTTTTCTATGTTGTTCCTTTTGTCCTTCGGTGATGCTCATGCCTCGTTTGCTATACCATCACAGGCAAACATGTCACCTCTCTCAGCCAAAACTCCTCTCATAAAGCACTTTGTTTACAAATATGGGCCTTCCAACTCATTGTCTTCTACCATCTATCTTTGCCATTTTTGTCACTATGATCACATCATTGGATCTCAATCTCTAAGTTAATACAAGAAAGTAGAAATTAGAAGAAAGATGGGACCAGCTATGTTTTTTTTTTTTTTTTTTTGAATTTTCCCCCTTTTTCCATCAATCACAACTCTCTCTCCTTCATACTTGACAAAATTCTCTGTTTCCTTCATGATTTCATTCCCCACTCTGCTGCAGACATGCGAACACTTCTTTTATCTCACCTCCCCAGACCTACCTTATTCATTCAGTTATATATCTTTGTGAATCTCATCTTTCCATCTTATTTGGGTCCACCTTGGGTGTGCGACTAACTGTGGTTTAGAATTTTTGAAACATGGATATGCTAGAGCTCATTCGAAATAGGTAAGTAGTAAGCCTTTTCCTGAAAGACTTGTGCAATTGTTTGTTTCAATCATTTGCAAGGTTCTACATCTTTATTTCCATGTATGCTATTGCTCAAAAGTATTTAATAACGTCCTATTCCAAAATATTATTATTTAAAAAAAAAAAAAAGAAAGCTCAAAGTTGAGGTAAAAGTTTAGTGTATTAATGGTTTTGCCTTGTGTTCATTATATTCTTGACCAATCCCTGCCATCCATGCATGATATGGCAGGGTCAGGATTCATGTGCCGTGTGTGTGTGCATTGTACTGGGGGTGGAGTTTAGATACCGTGTCTGGCATTTTCCTTGTATTATATTCTATGTGCTTACTCGATCATGTTTGCTAACTGAGCAAATTCTATGTGCCGCATATGCTATTATACCAGCTAAAGCTGGATACTTCTTTCTATTCTATCCCTTTTATGACTCTGGTTGGACAGGCTGAATTTGCTTTTGAACTTCTTTTCATTGTCACTAGCTTGCCGCCTATCAGTTTAGATCGAGTTAACTCACTGTTGAAATGCTTTTCATCCAAAACTAGTTTGGGGCCATGTTTGCCAACCTTACCTTCTCTTGGATTCTTACAATGCTTACTGCTTCACTAGTCACTAGTTTGCTGCCAAATTTATTTTGGATGAGTTATTTTTCTTTGAATGTCTCTTAATGCTCTTTGGTTCAAACTATCAAACAACTATATATACTTTTCTGAATATGAAGTTGTTTCCACAGGGGATGTGCAATAAACTGCCCTACGTGACCCACCTCCCCAAACTGACGAATATAAATATGTTTTGGTTGCTTCCGTCAGTTGGATGCACTTAGAGAAATATACGGATCAGTGGATCACACAGTTCAGTTGTTGTGTTTCCTCATTTTGAACAGACTCAAACTGAAATGATTGAATCTGTTGTCATTTAGAGCCTTATCGCTAACTAGATTAAGGCATGTTACATCCCTCATCTCTTCCCCTTTCCCTGTTCATACCCTTGAAGCAGATCAAACCTCTTTGACCATAATTGAAACAGATCAAAGCCATAATGCCAAATCCAGATGTTATTTGAATCCCATCTGAATTAAAGTTATACCCTAGCTTGGGCTGGGGGTTGATCATATTGAAGTTTAGTTGACCAGAGGCAAAGAGCAGACCTGTTAATTTTCTGATTCCAGCATCTGATTGGCTCCCTTGCAATAGATCAAGCAGATCTTGCTTTAAATGGAGATGAGGTCTCCACTCTCCTGGTATTCCAGTTCCTGTTTTTTTCTCTCATTTTGATTTCTTAAATGGTTTTGTATGATCTTTGCCTCTCCCTCCTCTCTTTATGCTGCTCTTTGCCATTTTCTTTTTCTTTCTCACATTCATTTCTTTCATGTTGTGTTTTGATCTTTGCCTCTCCCTTTTTCTCATTGCTCTCTCTCTTTATCTCTCTCTCATTTCTGGCTGTGGCAAATCTTGCCATTGCTGGTATTGACTTAGACAGGTGAATTGCATATTGCAGATGGTGCAAGTTGTTTAGGCTAAATGGATAGTCCAACCAACCCCAACCCGGCATCATGGATTGATCAGACTGCTAAGCTCACTGTTTGAGTTCAGTTAGATTTCTGCCAACCCGAATTGGTAGGTTTGGTTGGAATATTATGCTAGATCTGACTGAACCTGACCATGCTTAGTCCTAGTTTCCACACTTGTTCTGCTCTCTGCATGTTTTGTTCTCACACAAATATAATCATGCCGTACCTTCCTATCACATGGGCCATTGAACTTATTGAGGCCCATATTTGGGATTTCTGCATATCTATATATCCCTTTGAAATGATTGGAGATGCTGCTATTTATAAAAGGAAAAAGTAATTAATTTTGTACACGTTGCATTCCTGCTGATTGAAGATGTTTGAAATGTTAGTAGACGGGGGTGCAATTTTTTTGTAAAAATTAGTGCATAGGATGAGTTAAAGAAATTCATTATCTATCTCCACCTTGTAAATTTACTAATAAAAACATGGAGATTCTTGTTAACACCATTAGGAAGATAAGGGTAAAGAAGTCAAATTCGCTATTTCCGACAGCTACAGTAGTAGAGAAGTGAAATTTTAGTATATGAGGGTGCAATATATATTTTTTTGGTAAAAATTTACTAATAAAAGCATGGCATTCCACCTTTTTCGTATGACATAAACGCCTGAGAATGTGTTGCACTTAGTGTCTTTATTCTTTCCCAATGCTGTTGGTCCCAAGCTTGGGTAAATAGTCAATGTAAAACTTGTTAAGATCTCTCTTGTGTGGACCCATTATTTATATGGGTGCTCCCTTGATGTAGGAAAAATATTAGAATTCAGAAATAGAGAGAGAATTGAGAGAAGAAGAAGGAAATAGAGAGAGAAACTGAAAAAGGAGAAGGAAATAGAGCTGGGAAAGGAAGAAGGAGAAGGAAGAAGACAAGAACCTGCTGGGGAGAGAGTACAGAGAGGGAAACTCACAGCATATCCGATTTCAAAATGATAACTGTACAAAACTTACATGTCCAGTAGTTATACCCACTAGGAAACTGCACAGCAGATCCGATTTCAAAATGATAACTGTACAAAACTTACATGTCCAGCAGTTATACCCACTACTCCGAACATATATTTACATAAAAATCCCTACAAAGCTAGGAATTACAAAATAAGGCCAAAAGTACTTAAATACACAAAATATACGTAAATTTGTTAAAAGTAAGAAGACTTTTCCCAAACTAAAATATTAAAACCTAGCTACAATATAAAAATCTAAAGTTCTCCATTGGTAACTCTCCATCAAACTCCCTTTGTTAGAGAAAACTCGACCTTAAGTTCTGAAATGTGGCAGTTTTAATGCCATGAGTGAGAACAATCTGAACAAAGTCGAACATGTTGGTAAATCAAGATGAGGCATGTTCTGCATTGCTTTGTTAATCACCATTGGAGGATATTTAGATGATCCTCCAACTGCAAGTAGCATAGAAGGTTGCAGTGTCCTCTGATAAAATAACAAGTCCTCCAAACAAGAAATCTATTTAATATCCCAATCTATTGGCAGCTCAAGAAAATAGCATTTGATCCATGTTCTAGGATGGCAGACATTGTTTCATTAGATTTGGTTAAATGAAAAAGTAGAGGGAGAAGATGTGAGGGGTGGAGGCACAAGCTAATGGGATTAAGGAGAGAGAATCTCAAGGGGATTTTCAACAATAGGTTCCATGATTAAAGAATTTTCAACAAAAAATCTAGAGCAGCCAATTGTTCCTCACTCTCTGGGGTTAGAAATGGAAAATTGAGGTTGAAGAGCAAGGTCATTGACAAACACATCTATCCTAGTAGTTGGCAACTCACCTTGATGTTTATTGGAAGTCTCAACAACCAAACTTGGTGACAAGTCAAGGTCCATCTCTGGCCTAGAGAGGCTTCAACAGTGTTAGATTCCCTAAAAACAAGTCTATAGCTTCATTTGAGAAAATTCATGATTCATGTCCACAAAAGAATCAAAACATTGTGCACTAGTAATATGCAAATAGTTTATTTAGTCATGATACTCAATTACACGGAAATTGGTATTGGCACTTCTGATATTTGATTATTCATCCTTAACAATTTGAGCTTTCTCTTGAACGTCTTGAGAGGATTTTGGAATACCTTGTGACCATGGAGAAATTGATCTAGAATGATGAAATTATTAAAAATAGGAAGTCGTGTTATGGGTTAACAGCTGGAAAATTTTTTTAGGGCCCGTTTAGCTTTGCAAAATAGTTTTCATTTTCTGTTTAGTTTTCCAAAAAATTGCAAAAAATTTAGCTAATTTTTCATTTTTACAACATTTTTATGAAATAACTGAACAACAATAAACAATTTTTACACTATATGCTTGTGGAAATAGTTTTATTTTTTATTTTAAAATTTTCAAATAAATGCTGTTTTGCAATTTTCCAAATTTGTATTGGAAAACATCTTTTAACTATTTTTCTAAAATATTTATTACTCTTACCTTTGCGTATGGGAGCATGGAATTCCGGTCTTGGACTTTAATTTGTGGATTATGTATTGAGTTTCTTCTAAATCCACACAAATCCAAATTTCAAGCCCCAATATCTATGATTAGATGTTACTTTATATAAATTTTGGAAAATTGTTAAAACAAATTGTCTTTTTTGTGATCATTTTGAAATCTGGAAATAAAAAATAAAAATTGTTTTGCACTTTGAACAACTTTTTTTTTCCTACCTTTTTAAGACAAATATTGAAAAATTAAGAAATAAGCTAAAATTTTTATAATTCTTTGGAAATTAAAAATTGGAAAACAGAAAATGCTTACTTAGCCTCTGAAGCCATATGGTAAGTCTCAAATAAAGTAGTGGGACGTTTTCAAACATTTATATACCTTCTGATTTGGTCCTTCAACTTACTAAGAGTACACCGATAAATGAAGTCTCTAAATTTAAGGTAATAATCGGTTGCACTAGAAGAGAGTTTTCGTTGACTGCACAGTTGGTTTTGTAATTGTTGAGAAATGCTGACTAGGTAGGAATCAGATGTATGAAATCAGCTCATTATAATTTTTATTTTTTAACTCGGGAGTAAATATGGACCAATGCAAATTCAAGCAAGTACTTCTGTGGAGTCCAAGTAGGTGCAAGTTCATTCATCATTACCAAAAGGCCCTTGTGCTGACTTTGTAGTTTCTAAGAGATTGGTCAGGTATTTTACTTAAGTTTCTTGTAGATGCTCCAAGAAAACTCTACTTTTAAACTTGGAAAAGGGTGCTGGCACGCTAAATTTATCTTCAAGAATTGGTATTAAACAATTGAAGATAAATTTATTCAAACCAACATCCAAATCTCCCAAAGGAAAGGTAATTTGTTGCAGGAAATCCCAAGTTTTCGCCGCTGAGTCTCAATCGGAATGCTGGCAGACCTTCAAGACTCTGAAATTTGCATTGGCACTCCAATATCTCAAGCTAATGTCCCAATTTCTCAATGTATCCACAAAATAATGTTGACAAATTGCAGCAAATGAAGTCTGAATCAGTGTTGGTGCTGAAATTGTCCTCCAAACGTTTAATTTGCACCAGCTCTCAAATTTTCCTCAACTCAGCTTCACAATCTCAGGGAAAAACTCAATTTATTGTGGCTGGAAACAAGTCCTTGGGAGTATGGAAGCAGGGGAAGACTCTGGCAGTTTTCCCACTTGCAGGTCGCTGGCACATGGGATGCGTGTGCTGCTGGTGAGGGTCCTCCTGTGATGGTGCTCCGGCTGGCAGATCAGGGGCTGGTGGTTTTAGTGATGGTGGTGGTGTGTCAAGGAAACTTCAGGAAGCGTGGATTATGAAGGGAAGTCAGCTCGGGTAACTTCAGGTGGCGTGTGGGGCCACGCTCTTCTTGTCGAGTGAAGGTGAAATGGAGGGGAGGAGGGGGTTTCGGTGGTGTCTGTCTGTGAAGGTGAAGGATGTGTTGTGAAATGATGCCTTCAAATTAGGGTTTCGAAATCAGGGCACAACTATAATTTTTATGGGGAGGTTTTAGATGAATAGTGTTTTAGTTCTGTGGGGATTCCCTACAATTTCTGATTCTTGAATGCTTTGTAGGACTTGTAGTTGTGCAAAAATTGCTTGCAGCAATTGTACTTGAATCAATTTAACTGTAAGCTCTTCTCTCTGTGACAACAACGGAAGAAGGAGAATAACTGTACAATAACTTACATGTCCAACAAATTTTGATTTCAAAATGATAACTACAGATGATAACTGTACAATACTTATTGAGAAGTTGTTGGCTGGCTGGAAAAGAAACATTTGTAAAATGGTGGGAGACTTGCTCTCATCAAGAGCAGCTTGACTATTCTCTTAATCTTTGGTATGTATCCCTTCCATATACTTTGCTTAATTTCTACAAGGCTTGAAGGAATTCAAAGGAGATTGCTATGGGGGAGCTCTGGGATGGAATTCAAATATCATCTTGTCAATGGAAGGTTGGGGAGGGGGGATGGTGATGGTGGTGGTGGTTAAACAACCTATTTGAAATGGATGCCTAGGGCTAAAATCCCTCTCTATTTTCAACAAAGCCCTCCTTCAGAAATGGCTTTATAATCATAAAGAAAAGAGGCGACCTTTGGAGGGAGATCATTAGGGGTGTACAAAAATTACTGGAAAAAATGAAAACCGCACCTACAATGAACTATTTTACATTTCGGTTCAGTTTTTCGGTTATGTTTATTGGTTTATGTTTGTTGTGTCTTTCAAAATTGGTTTTTGGTTTCGGTTTCGGTTTTGGGAAAAACCAAACAGAAAAAACCTAATAACTGAAATGGATTACTATTCTTTAAATTTTAGAAATTCTGTTTACATTTATTGGTTAAGTTTTATTAAATTTTATTTTATTTTTAAAATTTTAAAATATAGGAATTGTTCAAATAGTTCCACACATATGTGCCCAGTTTTAACAGTAATAAACAACTGCACTTGAATGGCCTGAACAGGCTCTCTGCATGTTATGGCAGCCTCCTTTTATAAAGAAGGAAGATTGGTTCATCCACTTCTCTAAATGGTGTGGGACAAGAACTCCTACAGCACCAACAGTCGGAGCAGTGCTGTCCAATTTTGTGAGTTGGAAATGTCCCACATTGGTTGCACGAAAGATAGTGGAGTCCTCTCATTATAAAATCCTAGCAGCCACTCTCCCACCACAACACGTAACTTTCTCCGCTTAAGGGCTAAAGCGAAAGGCCCATATTCTTTCTTGAACTTGGGCCTGTCTTGTTAGTCCTTTAACCTGCCCATTGTTCAGTGAACAATAAAATCTTAAAAAAAGAGTTAAATATTTTAAAATTTGGTCAATAAACTGAACTAAATTGATATACAATTCGTCTACTAGCTGAACTGAAGGTTTCCCTTTTGAACCGCAAAATTTGGGTTGGTGTTCAGTTTTAGCCAAAAAAGAATTGATCAGAACCGAATAAACTCGTTGGAATCATTGCCTCCAATGTTCCAAAAGCTCAATGGAGGCTTGCCTCAATGCAAGACATGCCTAAGATGTCTCAAGATGTCTTGACGCTCATTCTAAAATGCCAAATCTCAAAAAGGCTGACGCATTACTTGTTTGAAGCTTATGCATTTTTACAAAAGGTGCCTTTCATGCCTTTTTAGTTGATTTCTAAAACCTCAACCTTTCCAAAATAATTGAGAGTTGTATTTAGATCTTGAAAATAATTTGAATTTTGTAATTGTTAATAATGGGGTAAAATGGAAAACCTAATATCACAATGATAGGGCTTTCCCTCTATTTATAATATATGTCAAAGTACATACTAATAACCATAATACCATTAGTAATTCTCACTTGTTAACATAACACACACACACACACACACACACACACACATTAACAATGCTAAATGATTATGATAACCATCAACACCCCCCCTCAAGCTGGAGCATATATATCATATGCTCCTAGCTTGCTACAAATGAATCTAACATAAGCAGCCCCCAAGGCTTTAGTAAATAAATGAACTGGCTGCAAATCAGACTTCATATGAGTGGTGGTAATGAGTTTCTACACAAGTTTCTCTCGAAGAAAGTGGCAGTCAATATACAATGGGGAGAGGGGGAAAAAGATTATAAGAGGATGATAATGATACAATTTTACTAAGTTTTCCAAATACTCACAAGAGATGCATTAATAACAAATTGATAATACTAATTTGCGAAGAAAATATTTTATTTTGATAATATTAGCAATTTGATATTTATGTTCTATAATTTTCAACTTCAGCCTTCTTTTCTTTTCTAGTTATTGTATGTTTGTCTTATCCGTATGCCTTATGTGTTTTAATAAATTAACAGAGTATATAATGTATTTTGTTTTATTAATTAATTTATCACACATAAGAATGAGGAAAAAGTGTAAGTACACATGCTGACACACAAGTTTTGTGTTAGTGGTGGTTTAAAACAAATGTAAATTTGTTGCCCTTACCAAACAACTTATTTAGTTGAACTAAAGGATCCAATGTACACTAAAACTCTTTCTAAGAATGATTAAAAGCTTAAAGCCTGCAAATACACTAATATGCATAAGATTGTGCTTGTTTGAAAAAAAATCAGTCATTACACCCGCTTTCCGTTATGTAGCATTTGCTGCTCCCACTTCCTACTACACTAGTTACTATTATGTTTTGCTACCCGCTACCATGACTTAAAACCATGAGCTTGATTATCACACATCTGTGATTGAGAATGTGGAAAACCCAATTCTTCCAGCATGTTCTTCAACCAAACAAGTTCACATGTAGTGTGAGCCATGACCCTATACTCTTAACTCTTAGCTCTTAACACTTGACCTAGCCTCTATAGTTTGTTTCTTACTCCTTCAAGAAACTAAATTTCGACCAACAAAGATATAGTCCTCGATTGTGGATCTTCTATCAAAAGGTGACTCGACTCAATCTGTAGTAAATATCCTTGAACAGAGTTTGACCTCGATCCTAATGTAAAAGGTCTCTCCCAGGTGCACCTTTGAGATATCTCAAGATGAGAATTATAGAATCCCAGTGACTTGTTTTGGAGAATCAAGAAACTAACATATAATTCTTGTTGCGACAAATATATCCAGCCGAGTGATCGTGAGATAATTTAGCTTTCTAACAAGTCTTTGATATTATCCTGGGTTGGGCAACAAATCACGCTAGCTTACAATTAAAATCCATATGTGTATCAACGGGTTTTGATCCCAATAGTCTAGTCTCATCTAAAAGATCAAGAATATACTTTCTTTGTGACAAGATAGGTAGTATGAGATCTTGATACTTCTATATCGAAGAAGTACTTCAATTGTCTCAAATCCTTTGTTCGAAACTTAGTATGCAAGGAATGCTTTTGGCTCTTAATACATTGATCATCATCACTAGTAATCTTAATATCTATCACAAACACAATAAATAGAATCCTTCCGAATGGAGTATGACGATAAAATACAAAATGATCTACTGCACATTGTTGACGGCTAAACTCAAGTACTATAGCATTGAGGTGACCAAACCATGCCCTCGAAGACTGTTTTAAACCATATAGTGACTTCTTGAGCTGACATACTAAGTCTGTCTCCCCTTGAGCAACAAACCTAGGTGGTTGCTCCATATAGACCTCCTCGTAAAGGTCACTATGTAGGAAAACGTTCATCACGTCTAACTAGTGTAGTGGCTAGTGATAGGTGCTGACTAAGGAGATGAACAAACGTATCGAGGCAAGTTCAGCAATAGGGGAGAATGTGCTTGAATAGTCCAAACTATACACTTGAGTATATCCCTTAGGAACAAGACGTGTTTTCGATCAAGCCATGGAACCATCTGGATTAACCTTCATAGTGAACACCCAACGACAAAAAACCACAAACTTATCAGGGGGAAGACATACCAATTTTCAAGTATCATTATCCTATAGAGCATGCATCTATTCTGTCATTATTCCTCCACCTAGAATGGGATAGGGCTTTAGAAATAGACTTGGGGACAAAACAATAGTATGAGGGTGACAAGAAATCATAAGAAACAAAATTAGAGATCGAATGTTGGATACAAGTGCATTTACCTTTTTGAATAGCGATAGGACTTGGGGAAGAGGATCATCTAATAAGGGAATTGGAGGCATAGAAGTGGAAGCTGGAGGAGGCTTTACTCCCTTGAGTTGTCTTCTGTATACTTGTAGTTACATATTGGGAAAATCCAAGTGACGAGAAAAACTCAAAATGTATGATGATATTGGAAGGTTGGACAAAGGTTTTAAGTTAGGATTGGGAAGGCTGGGCAGAGGAATGGACTCATCAAGGTCGACAAAAGAATCTGATTAGTATAGTGTAGACTCAAAACAGGTGACATCAGCAAAGACAAAGAATCGATGTAAAGTGTTGCTATGACATTGATATCCTTTTTGAGTATAGAATAACCTAGAAAAATACATTTGACAACATGAGGATCCAATTTATTCCTTCTTGGATTTTACTGTTGAACAAAGGAGAACCAAATATACTAGGAGGAAGGGAGAACAAAGGGGCCTTAGGGATGATAATTAAATATGGGATTTTACCGCAAAGGATAGAAGATGGCATTTTGTTGATGAGAGAGCAAGCGATTTTGCACAACATCACTCCAAAAAACCTTGGGGTTATTCATTTGATACAATAGGGTTCAAGTGACTTCAAGAATATGTCTATTTTTCCTCATCATAACTCCATTTTGTCGTGGAGTGGGAGCACAAGATGACTGATGGATTAGCTAGGGTCTGTTATATCGGTAGTGAATTTAGTTGAAGCACTCCTTAGCATTATCACAATGAAGTATCTAAATTGGCATATCAAACAAAGGCTTCATTTGAGAACAGGAGGCACAAAAGATATTAAACAACTCAAAACGATCTTTCATTAAATAGAACTAAGTCATTCTGGAGTAGTCATTGACAAGAGTAACAAAGTATTGAAACCCCAACTTTGATGTGACATAACTAGGATCCCATACATTGGGATGGACTAACATAAAAGGGCTAACGACTCTTTTATGGCAAAGAGAACATGATGATGCATTCCTAATTGACAAGACTCACAATCGAGGTTAGACACATAACTCAAAGTAGGAACTAGTTGTTTTAACTTGTCCAATGATGGATGACCATGGTGACAATGGATTTGATGTAGTGTGGCGGCGACATTACAAGCAATAGGAGAAGAGTGCAACTCAAATTAGTAAAGTTCACCAGGCTCATGTCCTATGCCAATCATCTTCCTCGTCTTCAGATTCTAAATAAGAACAAAATTGGGAAAGAAGGTTACAAAGCAATTTAGTTATTTTGTAATTCTATTAATAGAAACGAGATTTAAGGGGGATTTAGGAATGTAGGGAATAGAAGAAAGAGAGGTAGAGGTAGTTGGATTTATCGTCCTGATTCTGTTAGCAATAGTAGTGGACCCATCAGCAAGGATAACTTGAGGTAGATTCATAGAATACCGGAGAGTAGAAAAGAAGTTGGTGACACCTGTCATGTGGTCAGTAGCAGCAGAGTTAATAACCTAGGGACTAGTGGGAGAGATACTGGATGACATACAAACAGTTTGGTCACCTTTCTAAGTAAAAGATGCAATGTGATGAGATCCTTGTTGGGATGCTCGATATTGCAGGAACTTGAATGCTCCTCTAACAACTGACGAGGGAGACACACCTTTTGGGATTTGGGAACTCCATCCCAACGCACATACAACCTTGACATAGCAGCAGATAAAAAATACACAGTGGAAAACATGTTTTTGAAATTCACCAACTCGATCCCAATATGCACAACCTTTGACAACTGATGCAAATCAGAAGCCCACAATGTACGAATGAAAAAACACGGCAAATACCACTGTTTCAGGCCCATTGAACTCAATAAACATTGACAAACAGCTTCGAGAAGCATCAAACAACCATTCCTCTGATGTCGTAAATGAGCAACAAAAAAATGTGAGATCTTTCGACAAAAAACATCACGAAAAAACTTCAGCTCTGGCAGCCTTTGACTGGCACGTGAGGGCATGTGGGTAAATTTCTAGAGATGGGATTTTAGTTGGAAGGGTAGCTGATCGGTAGTGTCTGTGGGTGACTATAAGGTTGTTTTTGAAAAATCTATTTGGGGTTTTGTGTTCCTGAACCTGCAGCGTCACCCAGGAATTTTCTGGTGATTGCTCTGGCTGCTGGCTGTTTTTTAGGGCTATAGTGTTTGCTGGAAATTCTTCTATGATGGTAGATATGCACAGCGGGAGTTAGGGCTTTAGGCTTCGGTTTTGATGGTGGCTGTGACAGGATTTAGGTCTCAGAATCATGCTTTGATACCATGTTGAATAATTGGGTAAAATGAAAGACCTAATCACAATGAAAGGTCTCTCTCTCTATTTATAATACATGTGAAAGTACATGCCAATGACCCAAGGACTTAAATTTCGATTTCGATGGTCTCAATTTATAGAATTTTCGATGGAAATTTTGATTTCGATTTAAATAAATTATGGAAATTTATAGTAAATGATGGAAATTTACAATAAAACTTTAGGAAATATTAAAATAGATGATTGTGCTTAATATGGTATCAAAATACATTAAAAAATGCATATATGATAAGTTTTTAGCGTGTAGGGTATTAAATTGCATATTGCAAAACAAGCTATGAAGTGAAGAACATTCAAATGATCATAAAGTTTTGAAGCTATTCCTTTGATGATTTGATCCAACAAATTTATCATTTTAAACAACTACATTTTCAATAAATATTATACATTTAATGATCTAATACCAAATTAAGTGTCTTGGTGGCTCAAAATCATCTCTCCTATCCCTATCATTGGGATTTCAAGATGACATATATTGTCTACAATAATCACTCCATGTTATATAATTTCCAAAATATTGAGTATAGGTGTACATGTGTTGTTCATACTCCTCCATAGTCATCTGATTCATGGCAATTTCCACTCGGCTAGAAGATCTTCCTGTACTAGGAAGTCTTTTTGTAGTTTCTACTTGTTGTGTATGTCCATAGGATTGTTTTGCATTTGCATATTGGCCTTACCCATATTCTTAGCCTATTTTTCCATACCCATAGGTATGTGGTTGCCAATTTCCATATTATTGTGCCTACTCATATGCATACGGAAATGGTTGGCTATATGTTGATTGTGAGGAACTATTCTATGTAGATTCATAACCACTATAACTATTAGAGTCATGCTCTGTTTATATACTCATGGATTCCAAACTAAGGAAAAAGGTCTCCTCTTCTATTTGATGCATCTTCCATTTTCCCTTTCTATGACTGTACGTCCTATCAACTGGACGCATTTCTCTTTGTAGACCCTCATCTTCTAGTGGGGGAGGATGTGTATATTCCACTTCTGGTCTATAATCTTGCCATTCCTCATTTCCTTCATAGTCCCCACCATCACCACCTTTCCCCCTACTACCGTTAGGGTTAGATCCGTCACCACTAGCATCATCGTTGTCATTATCATCATCACCACTATAAGGCATAGTGGATGAAGTTCCGTATCTAGACCCAAGATTTATTAGTGAATTATCACTGCTAGATATTAATTTTTTGATCATTGCTTGATTAACAACAATGCCAAAGTCATCTCGGGCATGCTTGGTCATTTGTGGGTGGGGACTTCCGTCTCGTTCATTAAGATGGGATGGTTTAATCCACTGGAAAGGTGGATACTCATCCTCGTCACCCAATTTAAGTGATATGCCAAGAAGGTCCAGGGGATCTTGTTCATCCACTTTGTTCATTTCGGCCTCCATTCGAAGCTTCATGTTGTAATAATAAAAAACAAGCTATTGAAGTTTGGTGTAGGCTAGTCTATTTCTTTACTTCGTGTGAATGAGTGCAAATGTGCTCCAATTTCTTTCACAAGTTTATGAAGATGCAGTTTGTGACAAGATGTGCAATGCTAGCTTCCTTAGGATTGGAGCACTTGATCCATGCATTATTCACCAATTAGTTATGCAAGATATTTTAAGAACATAAGTTAGTATTTAGTAGATTGTACTTGAAGTTTGTAACTTTGTATTGTACATTTATATATAAATACTTACTAGATGCCATGGTTGCCCTAGTTGCTTTAGCAGCTGCTTCTCCGAAGCTTCTTTTTGCATCTCTAAATAGAATAATCTAAAAAATTGTTATTAAATAATTAAACATGGATTAAGAATTATTTAATTTAATTTTTATTTTGAAAATATACCTCATTTCCAATTTGATCCAGGCCACAGGAATGTGGCTCAAGGGTGTTAAAAACTTTATGAACTGCATCAAGCAAATAAGGATCTTCGCCAACACCTTCTTTGTATTGACATTTTGGATTCAAAAAATAAGTTGTCAATCAATTAAAGTAAAATATAAATGTAATAAGTAATTTGATATATGAATTTCTTGAAATCTATAAATATTTTGTTCTTATTGCATGAAGAGGATGTTCAAGGTTTCTCTTGCACCGATGATTGATTACTTTGAGAACCTATCTTGCACCCTATTTCAATGGCCTCTTTCATCATCCTTATTACTTCAAACACAACTCCTAATGTTGGTCACACTTCACTATTGATTGTACGCAATACTCGATATATAGACTACTAACTTTTGCCACTTTATCCCAAAATTGATGGTTAAGAACTGTGCTTTCAATTTCTCTATCCAATTTTGTTCGGCTAAGAGCATGCTTAGCCCATTCATTAGATGTGAATAGAGATTTTAAGCCTGTTTTTTATTTTTTTATTTATTTTAATTTTAATTTTTTGTAAGCTATCAAGGGCAGTGTAGTTTGTAGCAAATCGTGTGGCTCCTATACGCACAATATCCCCTTGACAGTCCTACCTCATTTTAGCAAGCAACCATCCGTGCTTATATATAAAATTAGTGATCTGTCTCCCCTGCAAGATCACTGTGTTTATTGCCTCTCTTTTTTCGATTTTCTAAAAAATGAGATTAATACAATGGGCAGTGCAAGGAGTCCAATACAAGTTAAATTTTTTCATTAATTTTTTTCCTGCTTTCTTGTAGGCGTTGCCATTATCAGTCACCACCTAGACAACATGTTGCTTTCCTACCTCTTGCACAACATGTTTTAATGGGGAATATATGTATTCATGGTCTTTTATTTTGTTAGAAGCATCTACTGACTATAGAAAAATTGTGCTCCCTTTCGAGTAAACCATGAAATTTATGATGGATAATTTTGTAGGGCTTGTCCATCCATCACACATTACAGTGCAGCAATAGGTGGCTGACTTTTTATTCACTTCTTCTCTGTGGCCTTCCATTTCTTTTACCTTTAAATTAAGGTATTCTGTTCAAATTTCATAAGGTGTTAGTGTATCGACTCTTGTTCTAGCTGCTTGGCAACCCCACACCATGTTTTTAAAATGAGGTGATTTTGCCTTCTCAGGTGGAACATTATCATTTATAAAAAACTTTGAAATCAACCTATTAATTTCTTCTTTTATTTTTCCTCCTCTGAATAAAATTTTCAAGCTTTTTTGTTTTGCTACATTTGACTTGTAATATTGAGAAGAATTTGGAATATATGGCTCTGTTTCTGGCTCTCCGAAACTTTGAGATCGCCTCATCAGAAGTCGTCCTCCACTTCTACCAGCCCCAGAACTGCCTCCTTGTTGGTTACCTGCAAACCTACGAGATTGGTCTCTTCCCATTTCGTCTGTTTTGAAGCATAATATGCTCAACGGTATGCAAACCTCTCATAGGGAGATATGTTAGATGGGTATGCAATATCATTAGCATCGTCCTCTTCATCAATTTGTTGTGGTTGCATCAAGTTCCTTTGCAATTCATTTTTTATTTTTTCTATTCTTTCTATTTTCTTTGCCTTAGTTGTTGTTTTTCTTTCTAAAACAATTTTCGTTTACTGCTTAATTTCTAGATGTACTTTGTCGCAGAATTTTATATTATGTTATGGGTTATAATTTTTAATCTTGTTGCACCACCACTCTTTATTTGTATTCCGAAATATTTGCAAATGAATCCATTCTTTACGTTGGGCATTGGGTACCCATGTTCCCATTGGATCTTGTTTTCTTCCTTTAGACATTTTTGTAGATAATTTTACTTTCCTACAATGTTACAATGAATCAATAATTAGGTGTTAAATTAGTCAATAACTTTAAAAGGAAATTATTTAAGATGTTTTATCAATATAAAATTAATAAATAAGACAAACATTAAAGTATTAAATTAAATTTATGAAATTTAATGTTAATTTACAAAAATTATAATAAATTATGGAAATTAAATTATTCAAATAAATGAAATAATTTAAACTATAATAAGGTAATGAGTAGAAAATTACTTTAATTTATTTAATTACTAGGCTATAACGATTAGGTGTTAAATTACTGTAAAATTTTAAACGAAAATTATTTAGATGTTACTCTACAATTTTAAAAGAAAATTATTTAGATGCTAAATAAATATAAATTAATAACTAAGAGAAATATTAAATTATTAAATTAAAATTACAAAATTAATGATAATATTTACAAAATTAAGGAAATTAAATTATTCAAATAAATGAAATAATTTATACTATGATAAGCTAATAAATAGTAAATTACTTTAGTTTTATTTAGTTACTAAACTCGTATCTACTATTTACTTTTTACTATTTACTATCAATCTAGGATTAAGTGGGTAAATGTGAGGTTAATAGAGAAAAGGTGTTTAAGGAGGGCAAATTTTGTAAATATATTGGGAAGGAAGGAGTTGGAGCACTGGAGGGGAGCCAAAGGCTCAGGCTTTTTGGAGTTTGAAGGTGGAGGCAGGAGGCAACTAAAATCTAGGGTTTTTTTTTTTGAAGTTTGAATGTGGAAGATGGAAGAAGAAGAAGCCTTTTCTCAAGGACCTTGAGGGTTGTATCCTAATGCATGCTACAAACTAATTTAAAAAAATAGAATTTCCTAATTTATCCCCTAGAAATCTGACACCCCTTCTAAAGTTGGAGCGTAGATATTTATCATGCCCAACTTGCTTACAAAGATTTCAAAACTAGGTCTGAAAAGTCCATTGGTGAAGATATTGGCTATTTGTTGAGTAGTAGGAACAAAAGGCATGCAAACAACTTCACTATCAATCTTCTCTTTTAAGAAGTGTCTGTCAATCTCTACATGCTTTGTGCGATCATGTTGTACTGGATTTTGAGCAATACTTATGGCAGCTTTGTTGACACAATGCAACTTCATTGGCATGTTCACCGGCATCTGCAGCTCTTCAATAATTCTCTTCAGCCATAGCATCTCACGAACTCCGTTAGCCATAGCCCTATATTTTGCCTCGACACTGCTCCTTGCAACCACATTTTGTTTCTTGCTTCGCCATGTGACCATATTTCCCCAGACATAAGTACAGTATCCTGACGTGGATCTCCTGTCAATAACTGAGCTTGCCCAATCTGCATTAGTGTATGCTTCTATGTTCTGCTGTGTGGTCTTTTGGAAGAGTAAACCCTTGCCTGGTGTACTTTTCAAGTATCCGAGAATTCGTTAAACTGCTTCAACATGTTTCTTGTAGGGTAAATGCATAAACCGGCTTACCAAACTCATAGCAAAAGCAATATCGGGCCGTGAATGTGAAAAGTAAATTAATTTTCCCACCAACTTTTGATACCGAGTTGTATTCGCTGGATCACCTTCCTTGTCATCTTTAAGTTTCTGATTGGGATCTATTGGAGTCTCTGCTGGCCTACTACTGCTCATCCCAGTCTCCTTAAGGAGGTCAAGGACATACTTCTGTTGGGAGACAACAGTCCCTTTCTTTAACCGAGCAACTTCCATTCCAAGGAAATACCACAGAGATCCCAAGTCCTTGATCTCAATGTTGATGAGAGGGAAGTCTTCAATCGGTTCATTTCAAGTATGTCATCTCCAGTGAGAATTATATTGTCTACATACACAATTAGTATCGCTATCTACCCATCCCGTGAATGTCTTATAAACATCGTATGATCACCTTGCCCTTGAGTATACCCCTGACTTTTAACAAACTGGGTGAATTTCTCAAACCAGGCTCTTGATGACTGTTTTAACCCATATAAGGACTTCTTCAGTTTACACACCTTTGTGCCAAACTTTTCACCAAATCCTAGAGGTGCATCCATGTACACTTCTTCCTCCAGGTCTCCTTTAAGAAATGCATTTTTTACGTCCAACTGTTGCAGAGGCCGGTCACGATTATTGCAAGTGACAAAAGAACTCTTATAGAGTTTAGCTTTGCGACTGGGGCGAATGTCTCCAAGTAATCAATGCCATAGGTCTGAGTGAATCCCTTGGCGACCAATCGAGCTTTATACCATTCTAGAGCACCATCAAATTTATACTTGACTGTAAACACCCATTTGCACCCTACAGTTGTCTTTCCTCTTGGTAGTTCAACTAACTCCCACGTGCCATTTTTTTCAAGAGCTTTCATCTCCTCGAAGACAGCCTCCTTCCACTCAGGAACTTTCAGAGTGTCTTGCACAATATTAGGAATCTCCATACAAGACAATTGTAAGGTAAAAGCACGAAAAACAGGTGAGAGATTTTCATATGACACATAATTGGACAATGGATGTTGGGTGCAAGACCTCACACCCTTTCAGACAACAATGGGAAGTTCAGAATCATCAAACTCAGCATTGGAACCAGACTCCGGTTTAGAACTAAAGGACTTAGAACTCGAAGATAAAATGGACTGAACATGAGGTAAAGGTTCAGTGAGGACATTACCTGGAGTGTTTACGGATTCTGGAAGGATTGGAAGACCCTTTCTTTCGAGTTGTCCTCTATCGCAAGTAGACAATGTCAAATGGTACCAACGTTGTTCCTTTGTTAGTCATTATAGGATCATGAACATCATGAGATGGCACTGTAGGAATACCAGCCTTTTCAGTATCTAAAAAACTCGACTCATTTTCTCTTGGTATAATAAAGCTTGGGTTTTCAGGTTGAATAATCAAAGTTGGAGATGGATCATTTTGCGAGTCTTTAGTTTGGAAAAAATCATGAAACACAGCCAAATCTTTTTTTGGTTTCCCCTCTGAAGATGAGGCGTAAAATAGGGGTGTAATTCAAAGAATGTAACATCCATGGTAAAAAACATTTTTTTAGAAATGGGATCAAAACATTTATATCCCTTTTGAGTAGGAGCATAACCAACAAACACACATTTTGTGGCTCGGGGTTCAAGTTTTCCTCGATTATGACTATGAATATGAACAAAAGCGGTGCAGCCAAATATCTTTAGTGGTAAAGAAGAAGACAGCCAATTTGTTGGATAAAACTTATGAAAAACATCAAAAGGTGTTTCAAAGCTTGAAACCTTATTAGGCGTTCTATTTATGAGATATGTAGCAGTAAGAACGGCTTCACCCCAAAGATATTTCAGTACCTAATTGGTAAAAGAAATGCACGAGTTACTTCCAATAAGTGTTTGTTGTTTCTTTCAGCCAAACCATTTTGTTGCAGAGTGTCGACACAAGAACTTTGATGAACAATTCCTTTTTCAAGAAAAAATTGGCCCAAAATGTTTTTGAAATATTCATGACCATTATCACTCCGCAATATTTGAATATTTTTTTGAAATTGTGTTTGCACCATGTTGTAAAATTTTTTGAAAATTGTTTCCAAAAATATCCCAGACCTCCCTTGAGGTATGCCGAAAAGACGAGACCTTCCCAAAAAAAATTTGTCTTTTTTTTCGCAAAATATAAGGGGAGGTTTGTGTCTTTTTGGCAAGTTTTAGGGGAGTTCATTGAAAATTTTAAAACCTCAAGAAAGGTTTTTGAAATTTTTGAAACCTCAGGAGATGTCCCTTTTTTTTTTTTCCAAACTTGAGGGGGGTAAGTATTTTTTGTCCATATATATTTGTATGCCTATAAATTTGCATAATATATATGAGTATATGTATGTGTGCTTAAGTGTTAATACTCCTTTTATATGGTAATATATGTTTTAGCAACTACCTTAGCATATGTGTTGGTGTTTAATTTCTTTCTTTATTATTTTGAAAAAAAAAAAAAGAATCAAAGTCCAAAAAAAAGGTTAAAAAAATGTAAAAAGGTAAGTTGGCCTGTGGTTTTATACATCTAATTATGTAGTTTTGATTCTCTAAATCTAATGTCTCTTAAATGGAATAAAGAGAAGATTTTACTCTATAATGTTTTCTTCCCCTCGTTCGTAGGCATGATGGGGATCATTAACTCTCAAAGATCGTATGATTGAGGGAGATTATGGTTCCAAACAATGAATTTTGATTTAATGAACCTGAGATTACAAAATTAGATGCATGTGCTAGAGATAGAAGTTATGGAGTCTCCACCAAAAGCATTTTTAAAATCCTAAAAAACAAAGAGGAGTATTTTTAAAGGTTCTTCTTTATTTTAACTAGCCAATGATGATGTCATAACTTTTTTAAACTCATGCATCGTGCTTTTAACTCATATACTCAAAAGCTCCCTATTTTCACTCATTTTCTTCAAAGACTGATAATACAAACCGAGTTCCCCTTGTATAAAACTTTGATTTTCAAGTCGATAATACAAACTCGATATTTTCAAGCAACAAATTTTCCATCATCATCATCATGTTTTTCATAATTAGTGCTCTGATTTTACTCCTTTTGGAGCAATAGGTTGAGCTCTTTGAAACCATATCTCGGAGTACTCATTAGATAGTAATGATAATGCTGGAGGAACGAAAGGGGGTTATTGCTTTTATTTTCAACTCTTTCCTTTGAAGGTACACATACATGTAATTGCAGTGACCGTTTTGCAAACAAGTATCCCTAGGGGTACTGTTTGGCTAACTATCACTGAAATGATTAATTGATCACCTTCCCTAGGCATAAAATACACTTCCAAACTCAATCCCTAATTTTTCATACTTTTTAAGGATTTTCTCTATTTTTTTCTATAATTTCAGAAAATATAGGTGTCGACTTCGTGTCTTGTATTTTTGTATTTTTTCTTTTTTTCTTTTCTTGTTTAGGGATCATCATTCTCTTCATTCTCTTCATTCGCACCCCGGACAGAATCCGTCATCAACACGAGTTCATTAATGTATCCTCTCAAGCAAAGATAGGCTCCTGCTCTAACCAAGTATAGGCTCCTACTCTGACCAAGAGTTCTCTAATCCAAGGTTCTTTCATTTGGTGCCAAGTCAACCATGGACTCTTTGTAGAGACCCGGGAAATTTAATTAATAAAAATAATAAAAGGAAAGGAAAGGAAAGAGAGAAAAGAAGAGAATGGAATATTTAAAAAGCGTGGCAGCGAGAACTCGTCGACGAACCCACTGGTCTCGTCTCGTTGACGAGCATTCAGTCTTGGTTTGTCGACGAGGGCACATGTCTCGTCGACGAGGAGTTATGGAGAGGGTTGAGGTATTCTGAAACTCGTCGACGAACTCGCGGTCCCGTCGACGCGTGTTCTTCATGGGACTGTTGACGAATCCACACGTCTCGTCGACGAATTCCTACCTATAAATAGCGATTCTTTTAATTTTTCAGCGAGAAAATGTTGCATGTACTCTCTCTCTCTCTAGAAAATGGCGCTCTGACCATCTCTCTAGGTTTCTAGCCCCGTTTCTCCTCGGTTTGACGATCGGAAGCTACCATGAGACTCCTAGGAAGATTCTCTACAACATAGGTGGAGTAGAATTTTGATTTGAGAAGTTTGGGAAGCATCCCAAAACCAGGGTAAGTGAGATATTTTAGGGTTTTATTATTAGTTTGAAATATATGGAACATAGGAAGTATTAAATGAGTATTTTTCTGAGATTTGAGTGAGTTGGGGATACGTAGATGTTCTACATGGGCACCAGATATCACTGTGAATCATAGTAAATGGTATAGTTGGTTTGCAGGGTTGGGTGGAAAAGGATGCATGATGATGTTTATCAAACTGAAAAACTTCACATTGAAAAGAAGATGGACTTTTATTCAAAAATAAATTGGGAAACAAGTATTTTAAATATTGAAAACTAGGATGACCTAACCTATAATGCCATAACATGATATCATTATCTTTGAAAACAGAAACAGAATTTAAGCTAGTAATTTGACATTGTCTACTCGAGTTAGGTCCATTGTCAAGATAATAGAGTCCATCTTTTTCCTTAGCACTGCCAATCATCCTCCCAGTGGTCAATTCTTGAAACTCATAATAAGAAGAGTACAAACTAGCTTGACATTGATGATTAGAGGTAATTTTACTTATGGACAACAAATTGCAAGACAAATTTGGAACGTGGAGCACATCATGGAGAGTTAACAATGAAGTGAGTTTGATAGTTCCTATACCCGCAATTTCCAAGAGTGAACCATCTGCAATTTTGACCTTTTTATTGCCTGCGCATGGACTATAGGATGAGAACAATTTGGAGCAACCAGTCATATGATCAGTTGCGCCAGAATCAATTATCCAAGAATGAACAAAATTAGGAATAACACCTAAAAATGGACTAGCAAGAGAGTTACCCCTTCTGTACCAAAGAACAAGACAGAGTTAAGTACATTTTTTGAGATTGAAACAATTTGTACAGGTGCTCTAATTGCTCTTGGTGAAAGGGAGTGTATTTGAGTTGGTAGAAGGCTCCTGAGTCTCTTCGGCAGTGGCTTGGTAGGCGTGACTGTTTTGTTTGGATTTTTGCTTCCAATTTGCTGGTTTCCATGGAGCTTCCAACATGCCTCCTTCGTATGCCATTGTTTTTTGCAATGCTTGCACCACGGTTTCTTACGCACATCATTGTCAGAATTAACACCTCTTGACACGAGCAGAGCTCTCGGGTTCTAGGTCAAAACTAGGTTCGGTGTTGCGCAGCATGATTTTTCTCCTTGACTCTTCACGTTGAACTTTAGAAAAAACTTCCCGAATAGAGGGCAATGGCTTCTTGTCGAGAATGCGGCCTCGGACCTTGTCCAAACTCCGATTAAGGTCGGCAAAAAACATTTAAACCCTGTCATTTTCCTCTCTCTTCTTGTGGCGAGCGTGGTCATTCGAATTCTCCCAAACATCATCATTACAATGATCAAGTTCCTGCCATAACGTTACCAATTCGTTGTAATAAGTAGTAACATCGTGATCATTCTGCTTGGATCTCCAGAGTCGAGTTTCCAACTTAAATATTTGAGAAGAATTCTTCAGGTCTGAATAAAGATCTCGAACGGCCTCCCAGACGTCTTTAGCAGTGGGAAGAAATAGGTGAGGTTTTCCAATGGCAGGTTCCATGGAATTAATGAGCCAAGCAATAAAAAGAGAATTTTTGGACTGCAATTTTTTTAGATCAGGGTCACCAGCAGCAGGTTTCGATATTTTGCCAGTCAAATACCCTATTTTGCCTCTGCCATTGATTGCCAATTTTACGGACTGAGCCCACTCAAGATAGTTGTGCCCTTTGAGTTTTGTAACCGTGAGATAAAGGGCTGAATTCTGGGAATAGTAATCAGCAGATACAGACCTGGGAGGAATAGTGGGATTGGGCGGAATGGTTTCGGAAGTACCATAAGAGCCAGTAGGATTTCTTTGGGCACCGGTCATCGCTGATTTATACGACATCATCAGAAGAAAGAACAAAATAGAAAAAGAGCATGAGGCTCGGATACCATGAAGGATTTTTGAGAAGAAGAATAACCATTCTTATTATTTTAAGGGACACGATTACAAGTTAAATAGTAGAGGAAGGCCACCAAATTAGGAAGGCCACAAAATCAGAAAATCAAATCACCACAAAATCAGCAAATAAAATCAGCAGATCTCTAGGCTAGAAAACAGGAAACTGAAACTACTAGAAACTGAAATAGTAATTTCAGATTTAAAAAAATAGAATTTTCTAATTTATTCCCTAGAAATGCAACAAAAGCATTGATTGCCTCTATATGGTTTTCAACACATTCATTGGATTACTAGTGTTAAGAGAGGATCCAACAAGTCTGGGAATTTACCCAGAAATGGTGGGGTGATTTTTTCCCCCTTTTCAGTTTTCAAGTGGGGAATGGGGAAATGTTTTCTTCTGGCACAATATTTGGTGTGGTCAATTGCTCCTTCGTGCAAAATTCTGTTCCGTTTTCAGTTTGGTTTGCAATATTGATCAAAGGATTTTTTGGAACATTCTGTTGATTAGGAATGTTTCTGAGTGGGAATTGACCATCTTACAGACTTTCATGGCAGCTTGTACAAATTTCATTATCAGAACTCTACTAATGATCCAAAATCAATTTTGGATAAAAAATGGTAGATTTACTATCAGATCCTTTTAACTAGAACCTCAATCGGAAGCAACCAATAACAACTTTCGTTGGAAACCCATCTGGAAAACAGCAGCCCCCATGAAGGTTGCTTTCTTTGCTTGAGAGGCAACGCTTGGGAAGATTCTAGCCCTTGATAACCTGCAGAAAAGGGGCTTGTCCCTTTTTAATAGGTGCTTTTATGTTTGAGTGATGCTGGATCTGTGCTCTATGGACCACACCCTTTTGCAGTGGTGGACCAGAAACTTTTGGAACTTGGCCACTTCTTTGACCAGGTAGCAGTGGGTTATCACCAGATCAGTGGAGAAGAGTTATGGGCTTGAAAAGCTATCCAATACAGCAGAGAAAAGAGGAAAGCTTTTTTCTAGTTCCCCTTGCCATTTTTGATTTGTGGAGGGAAAGAAATATAAGAGCTTTTGAAGGATTGGCTGTCATTGGATTGCTAATGTAACTAGTTGGCATAGTGGATTTGAATGGTTGTAATTCTTGACTTTTTTGACACCCTGCTATGTGGGTGAATTTTGTGCTCTTTTGTACTTGGGTGCCATCCATTTGACGCCCTATATAAAGTTTCTTTACACTGATCAATATGATGGTTAATTCTGTTAAAGAGATGGCGAAAGAGGTTTTAGGTGGATATTGTGAAAGATGTATGACTAGTAAACAGAGTTGGTGGGGGGATCAGGATGTCCTAAAAGCAGTTAAGACAAAAAGAAAGTTGTTTAAGACATGGTGATGATGTAGAAATATGGAAAAATCTGAACAAGAGGAGGGAAGAGATGCAAAATAAGCCCTTAGTGAAGCAAAATTTGGAACATATAATAGTTTATATGCTAGAATAGATACTAAAAAAGAGGAAAAGACATTTAAACTTGTTAGAGCTAGAGTAGAAAATTTTCTAATACCTAAATATATAAAGAACGAGGATGATAATGTTTTAATTAAAGAAGATGAAAGAATGATCTCTAAATGTATTCATGGGTGGAAGGATATGTTTTATTTTTGGCCTGGGAGATCACACTACTTTAATTCATGCACCTCTGTTTGATTCCCTTGTGTTTTTTATCCTTGTAGAGGATTATAAGAGAGCTCCTTTGGTCTGGGGTTGGCCAGAGGAGGGATCATTTTGTTAGTTGAGAGATGGTTTCTAGGCCTAAGGAGGAGAGGGGGGTGGGGTGGGGATTGGGTCTTGTTCAGTTGATTTCTAGGAACACTTCTTTGTGGGTAAGTGGTTATGGCATTTCCTTATGCAAACAGATTCTCTATCACTAGGGGTTATCAAAAGTAAATTTTTCCTGCAGGGCAATGGGTGGGGTGCTAATTTTATGGTTTGACCCGTAAGCCCAGGATTTCATTTGTAGGTATCTCCTTTTTTTTTTGGCCCCCTTAAATCAAATATAATGTGGGAGATGATTTAAAGGTTCGGTTTTGAAAGGATCTCTAGACAGGAGAATTTTGTTTTCCCGCTGCCTTTCCTTCTAGTTTTCATCTTCCTTTTTGTATCTCTTCTTTTCTTGTTATTCATTAAAATTCCTTTCAAGTTAAGGGCTTCTGTGTGGATCGTTGCCCTTAATAGAGTACACCAACGTTGCAGATTTGTAGACCATACAAGTCCCATGTGCGTATTATGTGTTATGCTAATGGTGAGAGGATTATATGCATTTAGTTCGTCATTGCTCCCTGGCTTGGTGTTTAAAGAGTAAGCTTCTGTTTGTTGGGTGAGGATTTCTCATTGATTGTTTTGCTGGCTTTGGGAAATATAAGGTGGTGAAAGTTTTGTGGCAGTGTTCTGTGGAGCCATTTGGGTGATTTGGCTGGAGAAGAATCATTGAATTTTTCATGATTGTGCTTCATCTATAGTTCTTATTTGGGATTGGGTTGTGTTTTTTGGCATCATTGTCTCTTTTGGGTGATTTGGTAGTATGGACTTCTCTGATGTTTGGCAATATTGGTTGGCCCTTTTAGCTAGGTTCTTTGTTTTTCTCTTTGTAGTAGTTTTTGTTTTTCTCTTATCATTTGTTATTGCGAGGATTTCTCATCCTTATTTTTTTTTTATTGAAAAAAATATTTTTAATGAAAACCAAGTGGAAGTCTCAAGTTTAGAATTGATCAATGAGTAGAAGGCTAAAAGTTTGCAATTTATCGACAAAATTAGAGTCAATGAAATTAAGTATACATTAAATAAAATGAAAAATGGGAAAACTATAGGATTGGATGACTTCCTAATTAAAAGTGAAAAGCTTAGGTGATAGTGGAATAATATGATGTCTGATTTATTTAAAAAAATAGTAAGGGCTAATAAATGCTAGATGAATGAAGGAAAATCACTTTAATATCTGCATACAAAAGTACAAAAGATAGCATTAATTAAAACTTACAACTCGTAAATGAAACTTTGAGGAAGGGTAATTGAACAAAGACTAGGTTGGAAACGAGAGTTTTAGAGAAATTAAGAGGGACTTGCAAGTGGTTTTTATTGACATAGAGAGATCTTATAATAGGTTTCATAGTAATGCTCTATGGTGGGTTCTAGGAAAAAAATTGGAATATGTAGTAGATATATAGATGCCACTTAGGATATGTATGTTAGGGTAATGAGTAGTGCTTGGAGTATGGGTGAAGAGTATATAGAATTTCCAATCACAGTATGTGCAAATAAAAGACCCTGCTTTAAGTTCTTATCCTTTTGTGTTAATGATGGATAAGCTTACCAGGAAGATTTGAAACAAGGTTTCATGGGGTATGTCGTTTGTTGATGATATTGTCTCGATTGATGTAACTAGAGGTGGAGTAGAATCTAAGTTGCAATTACGGGGAGGAGCACTAGAGGTCTTAAATAGAAATAAGCCAATATATGAGATGTAACATTAGTCATTCTAGGAGGAATATTAGAGACAATGTTTACCTTGATGCTCAAGAAATTTCTTATTAATAGTAAATTTTGATACCCTAGATCTATTATGCAAAGCATAAGGAGAAATTGCAGAAAATTTAATACACGGAGTTAAAGGAAGTTCGGTAAAATATAAATGTTAAACTCAATGGTCAAGAAATTCTTAGTAATAGCATCTTTCCATTTTAATTCGTGGCAACTCAAAAGCAACCTATCCAAGAAGTAAAAGTTGTTGAAAAGAGAATGTTAATGTGGATGACCATGTTGAATAATTGGGTGAAATGGAAGAGCCCAACTTAATGATAGGTCTCTCCCTCCACAATATATGTCTAAGTACATACAAAGGACCCTAATTCCCTTACTAACTCACACTAACATAACTCTAGCACGTACTGACGGTGCTAAATGATCGTAATAATGATAAACACTCCCCTTAAGCTAGAGCATATATATCATATGCTCCTAGCTTGTTAAAAATGAATTTAACATGAACACCTCCCAAGTATTTGGTGAATAAATCAGCAAGTTGCAAATCAAACTTTACATGAATTGTTGTTGTAATGAGCTTCTGTATAAGTTTCTCCTGAACAAAGTGGCAATCAACTTCAATGTGCTTTGTCTGCTCATGGAAGATCAAGTTGTAGGCAATATGAATAGTAGTACGATCATCACACATCAACTCCATTGGTTGAGAATGTGGTAAACGCAATTCTTCCAACTTTTTCCTCAACCAAACAAGTTCACATTGTAGTGCGGGCCATGTCCTTATACTTTGATTGAACATGTGACTTGGCCAACACAATTTGTTTCTTACTCTTCCAAGAATCTAAATTACCACCAACAAAGATACAACTCAGTTGTGGATCTTTTGTTGAAAAGTAATCCAATGCAATTTTCATTTGTGTATACCTAAATATGAGTGTGAACCCAATCTTGATGTAAGAGACCACTCTTAGGTGCACCTTTTAGATATCTCAAGATGCGAATTATTGCATCCTGGTGGCTTGTTCTTGGAGAATCGAGAAACTGACTCACAATACTTGTTGCGAAAGACATGTCTGGTCGAGTTGTGCGATAATTCAACTTTCCAACAAGTCTTCAATATCCTCTTGGGTTAGGTAGCAAATCACCCATGTCTGGCACTAACTTACTGTTGCAACCCATGGGCTTTCAACGGGTTTGGATCCAAATAGCCTAGTCTTATTTAAAAGATCAAGAACATTATTCTCTGTGACAAGATGGTTCCCATATCAGTTCTCGATACTTCTATACCTAAGAAGTACTTTAATGGTCCCAAGTCCTTGGTCTAAAATTTAGTTTGTATGAAAAGCTTTGGATCTTGGATGCCTTGATCATCATCTTTAGTTATCACAATATCATTCACATACACAAAAAGAAAAATCTTGTCGGATGGAGTATGACGATAAAATATAGAGTGATCTGCTACACACCATTGGAGGCCAAACTCAAGTACTACAAGTCTGAATCAACCAAACCATGCTTGGGGAGATTGTTTTAAAGCATATAATGATTTTTTGACTCAACACACGGAGCCTGATTCCCCTAATTGACAAACTTAGGTGGTTGCTCCATATTGACCTCCTCCTAAAGGTCAACATGTAGGAAAGATTCTTCACATTTAATTGATGTAGAGGCCAATGACTAGTAGTGGCTAAGGAGATCAACAAATTTGCTGAAGCAAATTTAGCGATTGGAGAGGGTGTGTCTAAATAATCCAAACCGTACACCTGAATATGTCCCTCAACAACAAGGTGAGCCTTCAAACGAGCCACAAAACCATTAGGATTGACTCACATTGTACACCTAGCAACAACCATCAACAAACTTATTTGGAGGAAGTGATACCAAATCCCAAGTATCATTATCATGTGGGGCACGCATCTCTTCAATCATTGCTATCCTCTACCTAGAATGGTTTAGGGCTTCAAAAGTAGATTTTTGAAAAGTAATAGAGGATAGTGTACTAGAAAAACAGTAATATGGGGGTGATAAGAAATTACGAGAAACAAAAGTAGTGATTGGATGTTGGGTACAAGTGCGTTTACCTTTCCGAACAACTATTGGAGGATCGACATACTGGGATATACGATCATTTGATGAGGAAACTAAAGCGCAAAAGTAGAAGTTGGAGAAGGCTGTCCTCCCTTGAGTCACTATGTGCATACTTGCAAATTGGGATGATCCAAGCGACAAGGTGGTCTCAAATTGGATGAAGATGTAGGGGCATTGGGAATAGATAACAGGTTAGGATCTGAGGCAAGGCAGAGGAAGGGACTCGTCAAGGTCAACAAAACTTAAGGAATCAAAGTAGTATAGAGTAGACTCAAAAAATGTGACATTTGTAAAGATAAAAAATTGATGTAAAGTAGGGCTATAACATCAATATCCCCCTTGGGTATAGGTATAGCTTAGAAAAATACATTTGATAGCACAAGGATCCAACTCATCTGTTCTTGGAGTTAACTAATGGACAAAGGACACAACCAAATGTACAAGGAGGAAGGAAGAACAAAGGAGCTTTAGGGAAGATAAATGAATGTGGGATTTTACCACCAAGGACAAGGGATGACATTTTATTGATGAGAGAGCAAGCAATGAGCATAACATCACTCCAAAAAGCTTCATGGACATTCATTAGATACAATAGGGTATGAGTGACTTTGAGAATATGTTTGTTCTTCCTCTTTGCAACTACATTTTGTTGGGGAGTGTCTGCCTCAAGATAACTGATGGATCATACTAGAATTAGTCATTTAAGTAGTGAATTGGGTACCGAAGTACTCCTTAGCCTTATCATTATGAAGTATCCTGATTGGTGTATCAAACTGAGTCTTTATTCGAGAACAGAGAGCACAAAAGATATTAAACAACTGATCTTGCATTAAATACAAGTCATCTTTGAGTACTCATCAACAAATTTAACAAAGTACCGAAACCCCAATTTCGACATGACACAACAAGGACCCAAAAGGGAACACAATGACCAAGGCGACAATGGATTTGAAGTGGTGTTGCAGCGGCTATGCAAAAAGTTCATGAGCAAGTCCTCTGCCAATTGACTTCCTTGTCCTCAGATCTTGAATAATCACTGAATCAAGAAAGAAGGTTACAAAACAATTTAGTGACTGTGTGAGTCCTTGTGTTCAGATCCTGAATAAGGTTTCAAAACAATTTAGTGACCGTGTAAGCATAATATTGAAAATGCATTTAGGAATATACAAAACAGAAGAGAGAGATGGAGAAAGTAGGATTTACCATTCCTATCCTAGTAACCATAGTAGTGGACCCTTTAGTAAAGGTAACTTGATGCAGATTTTTAGGATGCTGGAGAGCAGAAAAGAAGTTGGTTACACTTGTCATATAGTTAATGGTGACATAATTGATAATTATAGGATTGGTGGGAGAGATACTAGATGACATGCAAATTGTAGGATTACCCTTTTGAGCAAAAGATACAATGTGATGAGATGCTTGTTGGGATGCCTAATACTGTAGGAACCTTGAATATGGTTCCTCTGAGACAATTATAATACGCTACTAATTTGAACGAGTACTTGGCGAGGGAAACACACTTTTGAGATTTGGTATCACCATTCCAACACACACACACAAACACACAACCTTGATACAGTAGCAAATCAGAAACACACAACAAACACAATGCTCTTGGAATTCCAAAAGTGAACTTCTAAGCTAGTGGAAACAACCACAAATCTGTCAACCACTAATTCAATTGGGAACGAGTCAACCATTGATTCAATGATAAACGAGTCACCCATAATTGGACATAGCATTGCTACAACCCCCAAAAATTAGCCTACACACACTGCTAGTGCCAAAAGGCACCAACCAATCACCTTAATAATACAGAAAAACAGCTAATGAATTGCCAACCGAAAACTATTGTTTTTGAAGATAAAACATGACCAACAACAAAGGATTTGAAGCATTTTGGAAGAAATTTGTGGCAAAATTGGCTGGAAAAAGCTCACGTGTAGGCATGTGGGGATGGACTTGCTAGCGATTGGCTAGCACATGGGTGGTCCTTTGGCGACAAAAGTTCACCCACCTATAGATTTGAGGGTTTTGTGAATGGTTATGGTGTTGGTTTTGTGAAATATGGAAGGGTTATTGAGATTCTGAAGAAGGCAGCACTGTTTAGGAAGTTTTTGGTGACCGAGTGTTTTCTGGTGACTTATGGACTCGTTTCTAACCTTTAAATGATCCTCTTAAAACGAGAAATTTGCATAGGATAATCAGGTTTAGGGTTTGGTTTGGCGGTAGGATTTATCTTGGATCTTGCTCTTATACCATGTTGAATAATTGGGTAATATGGAAGACCTCAACTCAATGATAGGTCTCTCTCTCTATTTACAATATAGGTCAAGTACATACTAGTGACGATAATACCTTACTAATTCACACTAACATAAACACTAGCATGTCCTAGCAATGCTAAATGAGCAAAATAACCATTAACAAGTCGTATAACTCACATCTGTGGTTCTTGTTGTAGCACAAGATGAGATCAGGGAAAGGCGGTTAACATGGTTTCGGCATGTGCAATGTTGCCAAATGACACACTAGCAAGGAGGAGTGAATTAATGGCAATAGGAGGGGGGAGGGATAGACCTGTAATAACTTGGATCAAGGATCGTGAGTAAAGGATTTAAAAACACTGAAACTACTAAAGGATATTGTCCTAGATTGACGAAATGGCAGAAGAGGATTCAAATTGCTTATGTCACCTAATGGGACTTAAGGCTTGGTTCTTATTGCTGTTGTTATTAGGAAGCTTTTGGGCATGTGCTTATTTTCCAATTTACAAAGTCAGTGTTCTCTTGACATTAGAGAATTCATGAGCTGATTATTAATTGAAGAGATAAAGTAAGAAATGAACATACATGTGATAATTTAGGCATAGCACTGCTTGAAAACAAGATAAGGGAGGGGCGGCTTAGATGGTTTGGGAATTTGAAATGTAGGCCTAGTAGAGCTGTAAGGAGGAGTTAGTTAGTTATTGTTTTTGGCATTAAAAGAGGTAGGGGTCCTAAATAACTTGGAATGAGGTAGTGAGGAAGGATTTAATAGCCCTTAATCTAACAGAGGAAAATGCTCTTGATTGGGTGAATTGGAAGAAAAGTATTCATGTAGCTGACCCCACCTAGTGGGACTGAAGGTTGTTGTTGTTGTTGTTGTTGTTAGTTTAATGAAGTTTCCTATGTGGGAAAATAAGAAATTGTTGAGAATTTTCTATCGTTTGTTTTCAAATTCTATCAAAGATTCACATTTTTGTAATAAAATGTACTTCAATCTATATCAGAAAATGACAACACAATCAATTTCCCCCCCCTCCCTTTAGGACCCTTTGCAAATGACAACTACTTTGGAGTAGATGTGACTTCTTGGAAGCTCACTTGCAGAAATTTAGTTGGGAAGTGATCCTTGATGTAAAATCAACACTTGGTGGGGTTGGGGTTGGGGGGGGGGGGGGGAGCTTTTGTTGTTTATGTAGTACATGGTAAACAAAGAAGTTAAAAGCAATGGAGGAATTCTATACATATGAGATAATCACATTCTTTTTCTAGTTTTTGTTTTTTTATATTTTAGAATGAAAGCACGATGCCAACATACCCTCCTAAGTATTCTACACAACACTCACCCTCAAGCTATATATCTTAGTAATGATTTGGACTTGATCTTGTTTTGAAAGGAGGTCAAGTGGGTGAAGGGGGGGATCGTAACACCAAATTGTTTCATGTGGTGGCCAATGAGAGGAGGAAAAGTTTTATTGAAGAACCCAAGTTAGAATCAGGATGTGTGATGCATGACTCCAAACTCACTAGGGAGGAGATTACAGATTGTTTAGGACTTTGTATACTGAGAATTTAGAGCACTGGCAGACTGGCTTGTCCTAGAGGGCTTTGCTTGGTGTCCTACTGCCGAGGACCTCCCAGATTGTTTTACTATAGTTTTCTTGCTGTAGAGTTGAGAGGTGATTCTGGAGCATATTATGGAGCTCTTTCAAAAATTTCATTGTAATGGGGTGATGGGCGAGAGTGTTAACTTGGCTTTTATTCCTTTATTTTCTAAGGAGGGGTCTAAGAAAGTGAAAGATTTCAGGTCAATTAACTTGATTTTTAATCTTCATAAAATTTTGGCTAAGATTTTGTCTAAAAGATTGAGAGGTGTTCGGGGGTACAGTTACTGTTGAACAATCTGCTTTCATTAAGGATAAGCAGATTTTATATGCTGTTTTGGTAGCAAATGAAGTGTTGGAGGACATAAGGAGGAGGGGGGAAGGAGCAGACTTTTTTAAAGTTGGATTTTGGAAAAGCCTATCACATGGTGAGTCAAATTTTTGGGACCATGTTGTGGCTAAAAATGGTTTTGGAGGGACTTGGAGGAGTTGGATCAAAGGGGCAGACAGACACTAGGATGGAATAGGCCTGCTAATATGCCTAATGTTCCTGCTTGCAATATGATAAGAGGCTATTCCCCCCGGAACAAAAGGATCAAAACCCTCCACACCCCACGCTGGATTTACAGATTGAACTTTTCCAGTTAGTCCATAAGCATTGGAAACCCATATTCCAGGACCATACAAACCTGTTACATGAAATGCATCAAAAGCGAAGCAAGCCATCCCTGAGAGAAATAAGGCCTTGCAGCGGTTGAGACCAAGGATCCTCTATCTCTTTTTCTCTTCACTTCTTGTTGAGAACCATATGTTGAGGCATGCTGAAGGCCTTGATGTGATTTAGGGGCTTAAGGTTGGTAGGGTGGAGGTTGTTGTTTCTCACCTTCATTTGCTGATAACATCCTTCTTTTCCTTGCGGACAATGTTGTGAAGCTATGAAAGGTTTTAGCTTAAAATTTTTGGGAAAATTTTGGGGTTGAAGATCAGCATGTCTAAGAGTGGGGTTGCAGGATGCTTTTGCTACTTTAGCTCATTGTACTATTTTAGGCTCGCTTCTTACTTATTTGGGTCTTCCTCTGGTGGAAATCCTAATTCTGCTATTTTTTGGAGCCTGTGGTTGAGAGAGTGGGTAGTAGATTGGAAGGTTGGAAAAGGGCTTATTTATCTTTAAGGGGTATATTACTTCTATAAGTGCTGCTCATTCTAAGATTCTTATTTATTTCTCCTTTTTTAGAGTTCTAGAAGGTGGCTAATGCCATAGAGAGGATTATGAGAGATTTTTTGTGGTCAGGTGTTGAGGAAGATAATAGAGATCTTCTGGTTAGTTGGGAGAAGGTTAGAACTAAGTCTGAGTGGGTTTTGGGCCTGGAGAACTTGGTGTCTAAAAACATCTGGCTAGTTGGTTAAATGGTTATGGAGATTCCCTTTGGAGGTTGATTCCTTATAGCACTTCGTTATTAAAACCAAGTAGGGATTTATTGGTATGGTTGGGACACTAGAGATGGTGGCAATGTTTCTTATGCTAGCCCTTTGAAACTTATTTCTCAGGTTGCTCATTTCTTCTATCCTTTAACCTTTTACTGTGTTGGGAATGGGAATCATATTCATTTTTGGGAAGATGCTTGGGTGGGTGTGTTATTCTCTCGTCCTTTCTTATTTTCTCTCTTGCACATGCTTCGATTAATGCTACTTGTTTTTTTTGAGGGGGGCTCTCTTTCCTCGGACTTCCATTGTTTTTTAGAAATCTCAATGAGAGAGAGGTTGAGGATATGGTCATGTTGTTGTGAGTGCTTGATTCTTTTGTTCCTTTAATGGGTAGTGATTTGTGGATTTGGATTGGGGATTCTTTTGGTTAGTTATCCACTTATGCATAAAATCTTTCTTGCACATTTGTTGAAAATGCTGAACCCTTCTTATTTTCCCTTGAACCACTTTATTTGGAAGGCTAAGGTTACTTTCATGATCAAAGCTTTCATGTGGACTCTGGCTCTTTGTAGGCTTAGCACCAATGATTTGCTGCAGATGGGGAGACTGTACAAGGGCAGGAGTCTAGACACTTGTCTCATGTGTTTGGAGACAAGTGAGACTGCGACCATTTGTTTCTCCATTGTCAGGTGGCTTGGCACCTTTGGGCTTTTCTGTTCTCAGTTTTCGAGGGAACTTTGGAGACTGTTGATGCTTTTGTGCTGGTGCCTACAGAGGCTTCGGGAGGAGTAAAGAGTGGAATTGCTTTAGGAAGATATGCAGTGTTTGGCAGTTTTGGACCTTGTGATTGTAAGGAATGTAGGGATTTTCAAAGCCAAAACAAATTCTTTGCATTTTCTTTGGGATAGAGTTACTTTATTGGATTCTTTCTGGGTTCTCTCTTTGGGTTTCTTTCAAGGAATTTTGTTGGATCTTCAGTGGGATTGGAAAGGGGCTTTAATGTAATTGTTTTTGTTTCTTTGCTTTTTTTTGTTTTCAGGAGGATATCTCATCCTCCTTTCTCTCTAATTTTCTTTGGTTTGAGAAGGATCTTCAAGCTCAGACTTTGTTGGATAAATTGGGCTTCGATTGTCTGATTGTGGAGGAAACAAAGTTCGGCTTGATGGTAGTAAAAATCTAAGGTGAGGAAGGGTTGGAGGGAATTAGAAAATTTGAAGTGCTTGGTGAATTATGATGAGAAGGGCTTAAATAAGAGTTTTCATGGTTAATTTTAGTTCTAGTTTTTTAATTTTTTTTGCGCTTTTGTTTTCTGTTCCTTTTTTAGGATTTTGTATCCTTGCCTAGATTGTATATTCTCTCTCGATCTCTCAATAATTTTTTTTTCTTGAACTATATAAAAAAAAGAAAAAAACACATCTGGGCTCAAAATTATCCCGTTCATGAACTAATCAGAAAATTGCTTTGCTGAAGAAGTAGAAGCACAAATATTTTCCCCAAGAATTTTCTTGTGCAGAAAGTGACAATAAACCTTAATATGTTTGGTCAGTTCATGAAACACAGATATGAAACCAAATGCATAGCAATTTAGTTATCTGAATGCCTCTTCATAAGAAGAGGACGAGTAAAACCAAGTTCTTGCAAAGGATGCTTCAACTGCATGGATTTACAAGTAGTATGAGTCGTTGTTCAGTATTCTGCCTTAGAAGTTGATTCAATTCTAGCTTGAATGGTTCACTTCTTCTCCATGACACTAGATTTTCCCCCTAGAAACATGGGATTTCAAACTATATTGATGGCAATTTGGTTATCAGAATGCCTCTTCATAGAAGAAGATGAGTAAAACCAAGTTCTTGCGAAGGATGCTTGAACTATGAGTTGACCAGCAGTATGAGCCATTCTGTGTTCTCCCTTGGAAGTTGAGCCAGATCCAATGCAAACAGTTTGCTTATTCTCCATGACACTAGATTTCCCCCTAGATATATTCAGTATTCTATTGTGATCACCTCCCTCCTATGAAATGCTGAATCTGCCTAATTAAAATCTGAGAAGCAAATAATATGTGAGTGACCTTGATGCTACTAGCCACACTTGGAGCTTTCTTCCAGTAATTCAACATATGAGCAATTACATCCCAGTGAGGTCTCGTAGGTTGATACATAAATTATAGAACTTATGTCACATAATTCTGTTTACCTATTCTCTACAATTTTTGGATTAGTTATCAACTATCGTTCTTTAAAAAACCAGCTTCACATTAGGATCCCCAGGAGAATCAACTCTTTTACATGATTACATCCCAACTTTTCCGTTTTCCCTAAGAAGATCAAGCGCACATATACTATAAAGACAAGTTGACACCTTGGGGAAATGGGCCACTTCAATTCCTAGGAAATATCTCCATTTGCTAAATCCTTGGTGTGAAATTGAGATGATAGAAACTGCTTCAAATTTTAAATCCTCATTGATGGACACCTGCAATTGAAATCTTCATCATCACCTGCAATTACTATATTAAAAATAGTCTCCGAGGAATCACTCATTGATGGACAAGAGAAAATTAGCCGGTGGGAAAAGAGTGTTTTTTATTTTTTTGATTTGTTTTGGTTGTGTACCTTCCATTCCTTCATATGATAACGAAGGGCCTTTAATCTTTATTGCCAACTATATGTCCTCTGTTGTTAGCTTAGGATGTCAATTGAATCTCCTTGGTGATTTGCTGAACGCTTTGCACTTGTATATTGTAATGTATGGGGACACAAATGGATGGAATAACAGCAAATAACATTGATTTGACTCCTTATACTTTTTTTGTTTCTCTAAAAATACAGATTATTATATTTATTATTTCTTTGCTGGGAAATCTCAAACTTTTAAGAAATGAAGACTGAGGGATTGTCTTAATTGCATATGGATACTAGATTGTGCTTCTGGAAAACCTTTCTACTTACATTTTTGAATTTGTTCTTGCTCTTACACTTATATTTGTGTTGGTTAATAATGTGATTATAAGTAGTTTAAACAGAGCTTGAAATGTTCTCAGAAGCTAAAGTAGCTTGCATGGTGGCATGGTTCATGGGTGAATATTCATGTATGTCTTTGTGAATTCAATTTTACTTTATCATTGAGGTCCACAATCAAAATTCATAATAATTTCTGAGTAAATTGAAAGATAGGGAGCTTGAATGGGCTATATGTGATTGTATTCAATGGCTGTTGTTGGGTCTGAGACATAATCAGTTTAGGAGGATAAAACTGGATGTGGGCTGTGGTGCCATTTGATGGTCTTGATCATATGATTACTTTTCCATGCAATATGGTGCTGTGCCTTGTTGTAAAATCAAATGAAATCAATTTGGGCTGATGGACTAGTCCTTTATTGCTCATGCTGCTTTATCTATATGTTGGATTTTTTAGAACAATCTATTTATATCCAGTTATCGGTTGATTGATCCTGAAGATTATGTTGTGTGATATGCATTTTTTATTTATTTTTATTTTTATGTATAGGTAGGGTTTGTTCTGGTGGATATAAGGACCATAGCAGAGTTGAACGCACTTTGATTGGCTTGATAAGGCAGTAGTATGGAGAAGATTTCTGCAGCTTGTGCCATGGAATGGAGCATTGAACTTGAGAAGGGTCTCCGATCAAAAAAGCCTGGTAAGCGTTCTGATTTTCTCAGAAATTTTGTGACTACAAATTTTCAAGTATTACCCTTTTTCAGTGGAAGAAGATTTAGATTTATTTATTTAATTATCAATTTTATATCTTTAAAAGTTTTAAGTTTATTTTCTCATCTTATTTCTGTAGTGATTTGATATTCTTTTTCTTTATTTGCTTTTCCTTGTTTAGATTTAAGGTTTGAGCCTATATAATGGCTTCAGTATGTGCATTTGGGGAGAGCTTGCGTTGTTGAAATTGAGAACTCTAATTTGTTTTTTCATTTTCCTTTTATTTTTTATTTGCCCTTTTGTTTAATTTCCCATATTTCCCCTTTATTTTCTTTTATTTTTTGCTGTGTTCTCTTTTGTAAATCAATCTTGCATAAGTTGGTATTAGCCTTTTAATTTTTCTTTGCTTTTGTTTAATTTACCTCTTTTCTCCTTATTTTCTTTTATTTCCAGTTGTGATCTCTTTTTGCCAACCAATCTTGCATAAATTGGTATTGGAGCCTAACTTTGATTTGCCACCTCCATTGTCTCACCATCATCCCTTCTAGCCACCGTCCACCATCCACTACTACCATCCCATTGTCCACCCATCTCCCAATGTTCTCCAGCAGTTGGAAACCCTAGGTTCATCATCTACACTACAGTTGCTACCGTACTCACAACACCCAAGGCTCAATCTTTTTTCCAAATCACAATAATGAAACCCTAGTCCTCCATCTAAATCACGAAGACAACAAATTCTTGAGTCAGTGTGGCTAGTGACTGAAGAAGAAGCAAGGGACAGACAAACATACGTTTGTTTTTTTTTTTTTTTGGGGCTCTGGTGGACAAGGGTAAAAAAGCAAGGAAAGAGAAGTATTGCCACTATATTGGATTGTGTTGCAAGAAAAGCTACACTTGGTCGTCACTCGTCACCACTTGTCATCAAAGAAGAAGTTCAATGCATGTCCATCCTTGGAGATTTTCTGAATTCTATGCTTCCAGTTTGATCTTTTTCCTATAGTCTAAGACCCAAGTCACCCAACCATTGTCATAATCGTTTAGGAATCTTTGCTTGCTGTTGCAAGATGTCATGAGCAAGTTTGTGTAAACTTTGTTCTTTTAGTAGAATGATGCATTAGTGAAAATAAGAAGTATGAGTCCTCTGTTACATTGATGTTTCCCAGATACAAGAGTGATAATAGCATAGAAATCTCTACGGGGGAGGGTGAATATTCATCAATCTTTGTTTAACTCTCTTGATTTTGTGCATGTGTTTAGCCTACTAGCTTCCTTTGTAAAACACTTGTCGGCTACAAAGAGGTGATTAATGAAATTGCGTTACTTTATGGTTTACTGCGTGACTTGTGTTTACTTTCATGTTTGCTTACTACATTTGTTCCATTTGGGTTTGATGGTTGTGAACTTGTTCCTGCAGTTTCTCTGCATGAACAAGCAACTAGTGCCGCACGCTTCTACTCCAAGTGTGAAGTCTTAGGTCAGTGATTATTTGTATTAGAGCCTGGTTACCTTTGGATTGTGGGATTGTGTGCAGCGTTGGTGGGAGTGCCATGTTGTGACCAAGAGAATTGATGCGCTAGAGATACAGGCTGAGGCTGTCAACCATGTAGCCATAGAGGTGGCCAAACCTATATAACATGTTGATACATTTAGAGGGATCCCAAAATAACAAGAAAGTTCAATTGAAGAATTGTCAAAAGGTTTCCATGCTGTGGTAGAAGTGCTACAAAACTTTCCTGCAATTAGTATCGACTTGGAGAAGGTGAAAGTATCCATGGCTACTATATACTTGAGTAGGATGCTAAGCTATGGTGGTGTACCAAGTTCAATGAGATATAGATAGTCGGTGTGTAACTGATACTTGGGTAGACCTAAAAGAGAGCTAAAGGCCCAATTCTTTGTTCAATGTTGAGTACAATGCTCCATGCAATATGCCAAATCTGATGCACACTAGGATAGTAAGGGAGTATGTAAAACAATGTTCTACTTCGATGATGGATATTCGAGACATGTCAAATAAAGACAAGCTGTTTTGTTTTCTTGAATGTTTAAACCTGTGGGGCAAGGGTTGAACTTCACTGACAAAAAGTTCCAGACTTGCCTACTTTACAAACTGCTGTGGGACGCTTGATTGACTATGTTAGTGAGAGTACCCGTATGCCTAAGGACAGTGGCTTGTTGGGTGGAAACAACTAAAATGCTTTTAAGAAGGCAGAACTAAAAGTGGGGGAGTTGACACCAAGGCATTAACTTTAAAGAAAGCTTCTTCATCCTGAGTTTTCAACACCTTTGGTTGTAAGGGTAAGATTGCATGATTCTTATATTGAGAAGCTCATAGAGTTGTTGATTGCCCTAGTGATCACTCCATGCCATGGCTTCTAAATAATGGCTGTGATCGTTGCGTAACGGTTTTTTGGGTTTTGATACTTTTATGCATTGCGAAATCAGTGGGAAGAAAAATCACATTTGTAGCAGCCGTTATGGACTGCAACTTTTACGTGAAGGATGCTACGGCCATTACGTAGCCACTACAGAACTTTTAAGGAATTTTTTTTTTTTATTTAAATTTTTTAACTTTTCCTTCTCACTTTTGCCTTTTCCCCTCTTCATAAATTATTCTCAATATGATATGTGGAGAGAGGGGGGAAAAGATTATAAAGAGGATGACAATGATACAAAAATTACTATTTTTTTAACTACCCACAAGAGATTCATTAATTAACAATTTGATAATACTAATTTGTTAAAAAAATATTTTATTTTGATAATATTAGAAATTTGATATTAATGTTTTACATTTTTCAACTTCAACCTTCTTTTCTTTTTTAGTTATTTTATATTTGTATTATTTGTATGTCTTATGTGTCTAATAGATTAATAGAGTGTATAACATATTTTTTTTAATATTATTTTACCACATATAAGAATTTATCACACATAAGGATAATGAACAAGTATAAATGCTCACAGATGTAATTTTTTTTTTTAACAGTGATTTAAAGCAAATGTAAATTTCTTGTCCTTGCCAAACAACTTATTTGAACTAAAGGATCCAAAATACACAAACTCTTTTTAAGAAGGGTTAAAGCTTAAAACATGCAAATACACTAATATGCATAAAATTGTGCGTGCTTGAAAAAAATTCATGGCCATTACACCCACTTCCCATTATGTAACATCTGCTACTCCTGTTTCCCACTACACCCGTTGCTGTTATGTTACGTAACCTGTTACCCTGATTTGAAACTGTGCTCCATGCCTTGCAAGCTTCCATTGTGGAGGGGACACAAGGATAGGATGAGTATGAGGAGGAAATCTCGACAATGCGTGCAGTGCAATTATGTATGTGTCGGAGAGGATAAGAAAGAATGCAAAGTTTCCCAAGCTAAAATGTTAATGTTTGTGGATCTATGAATCAATGGAAAAAGCACCTATGCTATAGTGGATAATGGAGCTACCTATAACTTTGTCTCAAGAAAATGCTTATAGACTTAACTTTGTCAATGGAACACCAAACAACAAAAGATTTCTTTCCTTATTTCAGCCCACAATTATTTCCTTATTTCTCTATTCATTATTTTGTACAGTTAGCATATATTTAGTTTACATGTATAGGGCTTGACAGATTATAGTGTACATGTATAGGGCTAGAATCATGCTAGAACTTATTTACTTTCCATGTATAGCATTCTTGTAAAGTCTATATATAATATACAGAACTCAAGGCCAAACCATTTGGCCATTCATACAATACTTTGACATGGTTTCAGAGCCTGCTGATTGCTAAGTTTTTTTTTCCCCTTTGAAGTTTGTTTTTTTTGTCTTCTCGGTTTCGGAGGAGTCTCGTTTCTGTGGTTATTATCGGTCTATTCTCTTCTAGAAGTTTTTTGGTTCTCTTTTTTTTATTTTTTTCGATATTTCTGTGGCTGAGTGGCTGTTGGGGCAGCTTTCTATTGCTGTTCCGGTGCTTCTCTGTCCTAGTGATTCTCGGCACAGCAGTGTTTTTTTTGTTTGCAATTTATTTTTAGTGCAGGGAGGTTGATCGGAACAGCTTTCTGTTGCTGTTTCTGGTGCTTCTCTGTCCTTGTGATTCTCGGCACAGCAGGTTTCTTGGTTCAAGATTTAATTTTTAGCGCAGGAAGGTTGATCTTGGTTCTTTCTGTTGCTGGTTCTGGTGCTTCTCTGCCCTTGTGATTCTCGGCACAGCAGGTTTCTTGGTTCAAGATTTAATTTTTAGTGCAGGAAGGTTGATCTTGATTCTTTCAGTTGCTGGTTCTGGCGCTTCTCTGCCCTTGTGATTCTCGGCACAGCAGGTTTCTTGGTTCAAGATTTATTTTTTGTGCAGGCAGGTTGATCTTGGTTTTCTTTGTACCTGCGTTGATTTATTTTTGGGCTTCTCGATTTTCTGGTAGTATTTTTCTTTCGGCACAGTCTGTTTTTTTGGGCCTCTCGATTTTCTCCTTTCTTTAGCATGGACTCCGCACCTTTGTGTGCCAAGTTTACGAACACAATTATTCTATGTGAGCCTTTCAATTTGAACTTTTTCTGAAGGGAAAAGATCTTTGGGGTCATATTGATGGCATGGATTGTGCACCCAAGCCTGATAAATCCAAGGATACAGCGACTTGTCCTTCATGGGCTGTGCTTGATGCTTAGATTATGTCTTGGCTTCTTGGCTCGGTTGAGCCACTTATTGTCCCCAACTTGCGACCTTATCACACCGCTCAATCCATGTGGACTTATTTAAAAATAGTATATCATCAAGATAATGGTGCCCATTGTTTTCAGTTAGAGCATGCGATTGCCATGTTTCAACATGACAATTGTTCCATTCAAGACTATTATTCGGCGTTGCCGATTCTCTGGAATGAATATTCTGATTTGGTTACCGCGGATGTTCCTGTTGCTTCTCTTCCCCTTATTCAATGTCTTCACGAGACTAGTTGTCATGATCAATTTCTTATGAAACTCAACCCTTAATATGAATTTGTTCGCTCTTCTCTATTGAATTGTTCTCCTATTCCTTCTCTTGATGTTTGTTTTGGTGAGTTACTTCGTGAAGAACAACGACTTAGTACTCAAGTTACTCTGGCACAATCTCATGGTAGTTTAGGGTCTGTCCATATGGCTTATGCTGCTCAACGACGAGGACTGCCTACGCATTCTAGCACCTTGTAGTGTTTTTGGTGCAAAGAGTTTGGGCATATCGTTGCTAATTGTTCTAAGAAATACTACTCTTATTGCAAGAAGAAGGGTCACATTATCAAAGAATGTTGTATCCGCCCGCAGAATCGTCAGGTCCAAGCATTACAGACTTTTGTTATTGTACCCCCCATAGTGACTTTTGTGGCCCTTGGCTCTTCTTCAGGTTACTCCTTTGTCCCTGCACCTCCTACAGCGAATTACTGCACACCCGAAATGGTGCAACATATGCTAATTTCGGCATTATTGGCAATGGGGCTTCAAGGTAACAATTCTACTAAACTCTAGTATGTGGACTCGGGTGTCTCTAATCACATGACGAATAATCCCATGACTTTGTGTCCTATTCAGCCGTATGCTGGTAAATCTGCTACTCAGACTGCTAATTATAGTTCTTTACCAATAGTTGCTGTCGGAGATGCCTCTTCTAAGTTCATTGATGTGGTTCTTGCTCCTCAGCTTTCCATGAATCTTATTTTTGTTGGCCAATTAGTTGATAACAATTGTGTTGTTAGTTTTTTTGGTGATGGTTGTGTTGTGTAGGACCAGGTAACAGGGGAGCCGATCGCGAAGGGACCTAAAGTGGGGCACTTGTTCCACTACTTTTGCTTGTTCCAACACTTTTTCCAGTTTCTTATATTAAGTCTTTTTGTTGTAATAATGTTTCAGATCTTAGTATAGTGTGGCATCGTCATTTAGGCAATCCCAATACTCAGATCTTATCTCATGTATTGAACTCTGCTTTACTTGGTAATAAAAAACATTCTTATTTATCTCTTGAGTGTGCTTTTTGCAAACTTGGTAAAAGAAAAAATCTTCCCTTCCCTTTGCATGCTAGTAGAGCTTCTCAGTGCTCTGATCTTATCTGTAGTGATGTTTGGTGACCTTCCTCGGTTAGTTCACATGAAAAACTTAAATACTATGTGACTTTCATTGATGATCATAGCAGAATTTACTTGGCTCTATTTTCTACGCTCTAAATCTGAGGTTTTTTGTACTTTCACTGAGTTTTCGCGTATGTTGACAATCAATTTTTTGCTTCTATTAAGACATAACACATAGATTCCGGTGGTGAATATTTGTCTACTAGTTTCAGACATTTTTGGCTTCTAAAGGTATTATTCATCAACGTTCATGTACCGCTACTCCCCAATAGAATGGAGTAGCCGAACGCAAAAAATCGTCATCTCCTAGATGTGGTACGTACTCTCTTGTTGGAATCCTCTGTTCCATCCTTGTTCTAGGTTAAGGCTCTGAAAACTGCTACTTACTTGATTAATTGTTTACCTTCTCAAGTCCTACTCATGGAGTCTACCTATTTCTTCTTATTTGCTAAGCAACCTAGTTACGATAACCTCTGTACCTTTGGTTGTGTATGTTTTGTTCATTTACCTCCTCTGAGCGACATAAATTATCTGCTCAATTTGTTCGATGTGCATTCTTGGGATATAATGTGTGTCAAAAGGGATTTGTTTGCTATGATCCTACATTACATTGTACACCCATTTCTAGGAATCTATTTTCTTTGAAAATCAACATTTCTTTCGTGTGTCCTCTGTACCCTCCTCTTCTTCTGTGATTCTCCCCTCCTTTGAGGAGCAGTTCTCATATCCTCATCAAGTCGGTTCTCATTTTAAACCAAGTATTGTGTATACGCGGCGCTCTCGCCCACAGTCTCTTCTGGTGACTCATCTGACATCTAATCCTACCACGCTCTAGATTTAGTCAGTTTCAGCACCTCCAGAGCCTTTGGTACGTCGCTCTTCTCGAGTGTCTGTACCCCCCGGATAGTTATGGGTTTCCCTTTTCCAGTTCTGGCAATTCCGTTTCAGTTCTTACTGCTGCATTGTCCAATTTAGATATTCCCACATCCTACTCACACGCTGCCAAGCATGATTGTTGCTGACAAGCAATGTAGGAAGAAATTGCCACTCTAAAGGCCAATCACACCTGGGGCATTGAGCCTTGTCCTCCCACCATTGTTCCTCTGGGTTGTAAATGGGTTTACTCAATCAAAGTCCGATCTGGTGGAAGTCTGGATCGTTACAAAGCTCGCCTTGTTGCACATGGGAATAATTAGGATATGGTGTCAGTTATGAAGAGACCTTTGCTCCTGTGGCTAAGATGACTACTGTTCGTACGATTCTGGCTATTGATGCTTTCAATGATTGGCCACTACATCAAATGGATGTTAAGAATGCTTTTCTTCACGAGGATCTTAAAGAGTGTATTTATATGAAGCCACCTCAAGGCTTGTTTCCCTTTCCGACTTCACATGTGTGTAAGCTTCGTCGCTTTTTTTATGGTCTCAAACAAGTTCCAAAGGCCTGGTTTGATAAATTCAGCACCACTTTATTACAATTTTCATTCAAGCAAAGCAAGTATGACACTTCATTGTTTCTTCGGAAATCAGACATGGGTATTGTTGTTCTTTTGGTTTATGTCGATGATATTGTGATTATTGGTTCCGATTTTGCTTTACTTGCTCGGCTCAAGACTCATCTCTCAGAGTCCTTTCATATGAAAAATCTTGGGTCTCTCACATACTTTCTTGGTCTTGAGGTGAATTGCAGTCCTTCTGGTATTTCACTCAATCAACATAAGTATGCTAGTGACTTGGGGGCTACAGCTGGCCTTCAGGAAGGTACTTTTGATACTCCCATGGAATTAAATGTCAAGCTTCGCAAAGAGGAGGGTGACTTGCTGATCCCAGTTTATACTGAAAGTTGGTAGGTAGTCTTGTCTATCTCACCATTACTAGACCGAACATTTCTTTTGGTGTACAGCAAGTCAGTCGGTTTCTTCATACTCCTCGTCATCTTCATTTGGCTGCTGTCCGTAGGATCATACGCTATGTTCAGGGCATTTCTGCCCGTGGTTTATTCTTCCTTGCAGGTAATTCTAGTCGCCTTGCTGCTTATAGCGATGCTGATTGGGCTGGTTGTGCGAATACATGTCGCTTTCTTAGGTGGTGCATTGATCTCTTGGAAGAGTAAGAAGCAAGGCAGAGTTTCTAAGTCATCGACAAAATCTGAATATCGGGCAATGTCTTTTGCTTGTTATGAAATTATTTGGCTTCGAGGTTTGCTTGATGAACTAGATTTTTTTGAGACTAATCCCACACCTTTACATGCCGATAATACGAGTGCTATCCAGATCACGACTAATCCTGTTTATCATGAGCACACGAAGCATATTGAAGTTGATTGTCACTCTATTCGTGAAGCATTTGAAGCTCATGTTATCACTCTTCCACATATTTCCACTGAATTACAAATTGCTGATATCTTTACCGAGGCTCTCACTCGTCATTGACATTGTTTCCTAAGTAGAAATTGATGCTTGTTGATAAACCTGCATCAATTTGAGGGGGGCTGTCAACGGAACAACAAACAGCAAAATATTTCTTTCCTTATTTCAGTTTCCTTATTTCACCCACAATTATTTCCTTATTTCTCCATTCATTATTTTGTACAATTAGCATATATTTAGTTTACATGTATAGGGCTAGAATCATGCTAGAACTTATTTACTTTCCATGTATAGCATTCTTGTAAAGTCTATATATAATATACAAATTCAAGGCCAAACGATTCGGCTAGTCACACAACGCTTTGACAAACTTGAAGTTGGATAAAGATTCTAGATGCATGAAAGTAGTTTACTCCATAGCCCAACCTATAGTGGGAGTAACCAACAGATGATTGGAAGCTTGGTTAGTTAGCGAGACATGTGAATTTCATTGCCATTTGAATGGATGATTTCGATGTGAAACTTGGAATGAGATTCCTATGTGAGACTATGGCATTGTTAATGCCATTCGTTGGTCCCTTTGCCTTATGGGTGATCACTCTTGTATGGTGGAAGCTATGGTGAAGAAAGGAGATGACGAGTAGTTCCTTTTTCCATGCAACTCAAGAAGGGAGAGGGGATGAACCAATAGACCTTTCCTTGTTGGTGGTAGATGAACACATAAGACAAGAGTTAGTGCTTACTGCCGTCCAAGGTGCGTTGGAGGAGTGCAAAATTGTGATGCCATATAAGTTATCACACAACTTGCCTTTATGATAAGGTGTGGAGCATGAGATCGAGTTGTTGCCGGGGGTGAAGCCTATTGTTGAAGGGCCATAGAAGATGGTACCTCTAGAGTTAGTAGAGTAGCTACGGTAGCAACTTGGTGAGTTTTTTGAAGCAGGTTATATTTGTCCTTCCAAAGCATTGTTTGGTGCACTTTTGTTATTTCAAAAGAAACATGATGGGAGCATGTGGATGTGTGGACTACCACACACTCAATAAAGTGGTTGTGCTCAACAAATATCCCATTCCATTGATTACTAATTTGTACTCCACCAAGCTTGACTTGCGACCACTATCAAGTGAGGATGACACAAGATGATGAGCCTAGGATTTTGTGTGTGATGTGGTATGTGGCATATGAATTTTTGGTGATGCCCTTTGGGTTGATGAATGCATCGATGACTTTCTGAATGTTGGTGAAATAGGTGTTTCATGACTCCCTTGACAAGTGCATCATGGCATAACTTGATTACATTGTTGCCTATCTATATGAAGAGCATCTATAGAAGGTCTTCGGCTGGCTGAAGGAGAATAACCTACATATGAAGAAAGAGAAATGCTCTTTCGCTCAGAGAGGAGTTGGATCAAAGGTATGTTCCTTGATTCCCTGATTTGTAAAGCACAGTCTGAGTCAAAGTGGGGTTATCAAAGGACTAAGAAAAGGAGACACCAGAGGTGATTCATTGTCTTTGAGTGTGACGATATTATTTTCTTGGGTGTAAATTCATGGTATAAAAATGGATAATTCAATTGCTAGTCACTTAATTTCAAAGCTAGAGTTATCCCCAAAGCAGGCTCATTGGCAAGAATCTTAGCAAAATTTGATTTCTTCTTCGAGCACATGGCGAGGCGAATTTTCCAAGTCACAAATGCATAGACTAGGAATGCTGAGCTTGTAGCCTTACAATTGATAACTCACTTTATGGTAAGTAAGGTTATCAAGACAATGCAGGAGCCATTAAAGAGAACCTTGATAAAGATGTAGTTGCTTGAAATCTTTTGATGTTGGTGGAAGAGGGCAAAGTGCACTGGTTCTGATTAGAGGAGGTTTATTGATGACACATGATAATCGAATCTTTGTGCCTTGACTAGTGACTTGAGGAAGACACTATTGCAGGAGCGTCATGACACCATGCGAGCAAGCCTCTCAATAAGGCATCGAACTTTGGCATTGGTGAAGCATTGATATATGTGATTTTCAAGATGAGGTGATTGAGCTACCTAAACCTCTTACTTGCCATCAAGATAAGGTCAAAAGAAAGGATTATGGGGGGCATCTTTAATTTCAAACGAGATCATGGGATAGTGTCTCACTTTACTTGATTATTGACCTACCTAGAATTGGAAATGGTCTATACTTGTGGCTATAGACAAGTTTTCAAAATAACGTACTTCCAATACCAGCACCAAAGCACTGCTTGGTAGAGGAGACGACACAATTGTTTTTCAATTATATTGTGAAGTAATGGGAGTGTTTCCCAAGACATCATCACTAACCTAGACACCAGATTCACAAGGAACTTCTATACAGAACATTTTAGAATCCTTGGTTTATAGCTTGACATTTCTTTGAGTTATCACCAATGGACAGAAAAGCGTCAATGAGATACTAGAGGAGTAGTTGCGCCATTTCGTCACCACCAACTAGAAGAATTGGGTGCAACTACTTGATGTGGTTTAGTTAGGTTTCAATGCCCAAAAAAGCTCAACAACTCTTTTTGTGCTTGTTATAGGCAGGTTGCTGATATCTCACACAATCAATAAGCTATACAAAGGAAAGGGCTCAATGGAGTATATAGAGACAAAATGTGGAGATTGCCTAATATTACTTGGAGAAAGCTTCCAAGTTGATGAAGAAGTGGGTAGATGAAGGGAGAAGACTTGGGTAGAGGAAGGGAGATGACCATTGCACTTCAATGTGGGTGATTTGGTGCTTAGTTGAGATAAGGGACTGCTTTGCAAACATTAAGGACCAATTCCCATCTTTGCCAAAGTCGGGAAGGCCTTTTATAAGGTTAGCTGTAAATCGCCTAAAGATCAGCCTCTAATAAAGGTTGACAGATATCTAATAACTCTACACTCCCCCTCAAGTTGGGTTGTAAATATTGATTAGGCCTAGCTTGGAACTCAGATCATCAAAATTCTTTCTTGGCAAAGCCTTGGTAATGATATTGGCTGTTTGGAGACATGTAGGCACATGCAAAATCTTGATTATTCCTTTATTTTTTATTTTATGAAATGTCGATCAATCTCCATGTGTTTTGTTCTATAATGATGCATTGGGTTCTTTGCAATGCTGCTGGCTGACTGATTGTCATAGAACATCTTCATGGGTTCTTCACAAGAAATCTTTAATTCCTTTAAAAGCCTTCTTAGCCATATTCCTTCACAGATGCTGTGTGCCATTGCCCTGAATTTAGATTCTGCATTGCTTCTTGACACAACTGATTGCTTCTTACTTCACCATGTAACTAGGTTTCCCCACACATGTGTAGTACCCAGAAGTTGACCTTCGATCATGTATTGATTCTGCCCAATCTGCATCACTGAATACTTCAATATCTCTTCCTTGATTCTTCTAAAAAAATAATCCTTTACCTGGTGTTAGCTTCAGATATCGTAGGATTCTATAAACTGTCTCCATATGTTCTTCATTGGGATTGTTCATGAATTGACTCACCATACTGACAGAGAAGCCAATATCAGGTCGGTTGTGAGACAAATATATAAGTTTTCCAACTAGTCTTTGATATTTGCCTTTATCCACTAGTGTACTATCTTCCTTGGCTCCTAGTTTGGTTGTTGAATCCATAGGAGTATCTGCTGGTTTGCATCCGAGCTTCCCAATTTCTTTCAAAAGATCTAGAACATATTTCCTTTGGGAGACAAAGATTCCCTTCCTTGACCGTGCCACTTCCATGCCTAGGAAGTATTTGAGATTCCCAAGGTCCTTGATTCGAATTCTTTAGCTAGAAGACTTTTGAGACTACTCATTTCCTCCTCAGGATCTCCTGTTAGAATGACGTCGTCCATATATACAATGAGGAAAATTTTTCCTTCAGGAGAGTATTTAACAAATAGTGCATGATCTGATTGACATTGAGAATAGCCGTACCTCCTGACTAGCTTTGTGAATCTTTTGAACTAGGCTCTTGGGGATTGTTTGAGCCCATATAAAGATCTTCTGAGTTTGCAGACTTTGTTGTGTGTAGCTTGTGTCTTCAATTTCCATGTAGAATTCTCATCTTGGTCTCCATTGAGGAAGGCATTCTTGACATCTAGTTGGTGAAGAGGCCAAGCTAAATTTGCTACCAAAGATAGGAGGACCCGCATTGTATCTAACTTGGTTACAGGAGCAAATGTCTCTTCGTAGTTGATTCCATATGATTTAGTGAATCCCTTTGCTATCAGTTGAGCTTTGAATCAGTTAACACTTCCAACTTCATTGTATTTCACAGTGAATATCCATTTGCAGCCTATTGAACGTTTTCCAGTTGGTAATTTTTTCATCTCCCATGTTCCATTCTTTTCTAGTGCACTGATTTCTTTCTAGAAAGAAGACTTCAATTCAGGTGTATCAAGAGCCTCTTGTATGTTATTAGGAACTTGGATTTTGTCAAGGTTGGAAACAAAAGATCTGAAATTCGATGACAGCCCATGATATGACACAAAAGTGTGTATTGGGTGTTTTGTGCATGATCTCACACCTTTTCTCACAGCAATAGGACAATCACTATCATTAGTTAACTCATTATGGGAAGTCTTGGGATTAGAGTTACTTGGTGGATTTTCACTTGATTTAGGGCTCGGATCAGACTCTTAGATTTGCTCATGGGATGCATGTTGTTCCATCTTCTTTTGGTTCCTTCTCCACCGTGAATAGGTAATCAACTCATCATTTTTTGTTGGTTGAATAATGTCCAAATGCTGATGTTTCACGAGAGATTCTAAGTAGGGATGTGAAGGAGAAATGGAGTTAGTAGTTGGAATAAATTTAGAAATTTGTGATAGGTGAGAAGGGCCAGAGTCAGAAGAAGGGTGAGATAACTCTTCAATATCCCGAAGCTGGAATTCTTGTGTAATCTCTACTTGAATTTCATATTTGGGGTAATATGTTTGTTGCTAAAAAAAGGTGACATCCATGGAGTTATAACCCTTTTGGTTTGGAGAGTACCTGAGAAAAATGAACTTAAGGGCTCTAGGATCAAGTTTACCCCGGTGTTGACTATGAACATGAAGAAAAGCTGAGCACCCGAATACTTTGAAGGGAATAGTGGAGATGAGTCGAGTATTGCGAAAGGACTAAATTAGAGTTCGATAGGGAGTTTGGAATTTGAGAACGCGAGAAGGCATCCTGTTTATGAGGTAGGTTGCAGTGAGAATGACTTCACCCCAAAAGTGTTTCGGTACATGTGTAGAGAACATGAGGGAGCAGGCAACATCTAGTAGGTGCCAGTTTTTTCTTTCGGCATTTCCATTTTGCTGAGGAGTATCGACACAGGAACTTTGGTGTATTATACCTTGACTTAAGAGATAGTCATCAAGAATAAATTTGTAATATTCTTTGGCATTATTAGTTTTCACAATTTGTATTTTTTTCTTGGAATTGTGTTTGGATCATGGTCTTAAAATTTTTGAAAGTCTGACCTGCCTCTGACTTTTCTTTCATGAGGAATATCTAGGTAAGTCTAGTGTGATAATCTATAAAAGATATAAACCAGCGAGATCCAGTAATATTCTTGATCCTAGATGGCCCCCACACATGACTATGAATCATTGAAAAGGGTTGGGATGCTTTGTAGGGTCGGTTGGGATAAGAGTTGCGAACATGTTTTGAAAATTGACACATCTCACCCTGAAAATCATTTGGATTTTTATCAATGAATAATGAAGGAAAGAGTTTCTTGAGATACAAGAAATTTGGATGTACTAACCTATAGTGCCACAACATAATTGCACTATCATTATTAGAACGAATGACAGAAAAATAACTTTGACTTCTAGACACTAAACAATCGGATTTGTGAGTTTTTCCGTCAGGAGGATCATTAACCTCAAGAAGATAGAGCGCCGAACACATCTTAGCACTGCCAATTGTCTTCCCCGAATCCAAGACATGAAATTCACACATATTTGGGAAAAATTAGTAACACAATTGAGATCCCTAGTGAGTTTACTAATAGACTGTAAATTGCAATCCAAATTTGGAACTAATAGAATTGAGTTGAGTGTTAGGTTCTCTGAAATTTTAACAGAACTTGTACCAGCCACCTTTGAGAGTGAACCAGTTGCTATCTTGACTGTCAAGTTTTCATAACAAGGCGAATTAATAAGGATGAATTTTTTGTCGGGTCATCCTTCGGTCAAGTTGGCTCACCCACCCCATGCCATGAGTCTATATATCACTACCGTCCGACTTAGCTTTGTCCTTGTTTTAATATTATTGTATTAGCCTAAAGCATCTTTAAAAATTACACTTTTAACTGTTGTGGACCCACAACGACCACCCTCCCTCCCCCTTCCTTCTTCTTCTCCCCCCCTTCTTTTCCCTTTCACTCCCCCCCTTTTTCCTTCCCTCCTTTCCCCGTTACCAACCATGAGGAGTGGGGTCTGCTTCAGTACAGATACCCAGATTCCGGTTGTAATTATCTCACCTGCATATATATTCATAGAGTTAATGCACTGTCACAGAGAGCCCTTGGTGCTCGGTGTTCCCCCTTTGTGTTGTGTGTCCCTGTTCATTTACTCCCACCGATGATTGCAATATTACTAGTGTCTTCTGTTACTGTTGCCTCTCGTTTCGTTTGGCCCGCACACGCGGCCGTAAGCGTTTGTTACATATCCCTATGGATTTCCTGTTTTTGTATTTCCAATGCTCACCCGCGTGGTTCGTCCTGGTCTTCTCCCGCCCACCAAGACCGTACGAAAGCCCCGCGGCACATTCTACAACAAACCGCCCTTGTCCATTTGGCGATACTGTATATCGGCTGTGCATTAGTGGATTGTAACTTTGTTAACCTCGTCCGACTACCGTGGATTTCCTTACTAAACCGCTTACAGGTGTCTTGCACTCATTCTCTCCAACAGGCAGCCTTTGTCCTGTTGTACAAAATCTTGTGCTCCGCGTCACACTTCCTGTAGCTTGCCCATGCTTCGGACTTCATCTGCCTTCATGTGGCTGAACCTTCACTCCGCAAACACACCCTTCTGGGATTGTTGCTCGTGAACGTCTACCTTGGATACTCCAGGTCACTTCTGGCCCTATGTGCTTGTAATACGATTTTTATTTAATCCAAATTAGAATTTGTATATTCTTTCTTATTCACATTATTTTATACCTTGATCCTCTTCGGGACGCCCAATAGTGCGCGCGGCGAGGGGCCTCCTGAATATAAGTCCAGCTGTTGCCAGTTGTGGTTGAGGGTGTTGAAGTATTGGGTCACTATCAAATATTGTTGGCGTAAGTCATGGAGAACACTTTCCACCTCGAATAATTCAGATGTATTCTTATTGTTTGAGTATGTTTCCTTGGTAGCTTCCAAATCTCGTTTGCTGTTTCGTAGAGGAGAAAATTTTCTCCAATGTCATTTGTCATGGAATTAATGAGCTATGACGCTTTCATGACTACATTGTTTATTCTTTGATTTCACACATGTTTTGATTTCACTTCGAATTTCTTATCCCCGGCTTGGTTTGGGTTGACAAATCTTGTAGGATTTAACTCATCATTTCCAAACACTCATTACGCATATAAACCACAAACCATCACCGATGGGGACCGTTCTGGATTGTTATTAAGTATTCTCCAATAGTAGTGATCTGTCTTGTTACATGGCGCGATTATGATCCTGGCTTGCACTTTGATTATCTGACCCATACTGCCACTGTCCTTTTTGCGGCCCCCATCGGCTCCTCGATTCTGGCCTGGTGTTGGTGATGTCTGGAGACTAAAGACGGTTGCTTTAGTCCGTCTTTGGTGGCTTTCCCTTTATCCGTATTTGGTTATATGGGTATTAGATAGAGGTGCTTAAGTGGTCCCCGCTCTGATATTCTTCATTTGGTTTCAATATGTGGACAATAGTAAAATATCCCCGAAATATTCCTACACTTTATGAAATTATTACCATACACTTCCCTTTTAAATAGATGAGAATTATCATATAATTATATCCTCCATGGGATATTTAACATTTCACCTACGGTAAGTTTGTACACCATTTTGGGTCGTGGTATGCTTGAACCACTTATTTGGGTCGATTAGTTAGTATGTTGTCCAATTGCAATAACTTTTGAATTATTCACTTAGGATGGAATATATAATAACGAAAAAATCCCCATTATTCTCAATTAAATTATATTAATCATAAATAAACAATAATTAATTAGTAAATTACTTTATTTATTCATGTAAGAATATGTTAAATAAATTTTATATATTTAAAATAAAGTAAAAATTAAGAAAATCACAAATATAATGTAAAAAATAAAAACTTGATATACAATTGCAAAATTTTCAGCCATTCAAAAATTGCTAACTTGAATGCATGACACAAATCATGAGAAGATATAGCTATACTATTACTCATTTCAAACTATTTTTATAATGTGAGATACAACTCTTAGTTATTTTGGAAAGGTTGAGGTTCAAGAGTTTTAGAAATCAACTCATATTATGAAATTCCTTCTATACAAACACGTAGTTAGAATTTTATAATCAATTCTAACTTGAGAATCACACACCCAAAATGCATAAGCCTCAACTGAAAAGGTGCAAAAGGCGTTCTTTTTGTAAAAATGTGTAAGCTTCAGCTTTGGAATTTGATATTTTAGATTGATCTTCAAGGCATTTTAGGCATGCCTTTTCTTGAGGTGAGCGTCAATTGAGCCTTCTAAAACACTTGTTTGAATTCATCGACCATTGTGCAGCAGGAAATTCTTGTGGAGTCTCTTCTCTCCCCATCCTAGGCTTCAAAGCCCTCTTATCTCACTGTCATTGCAGGTTTTGCAGCCCTCTTCTCTCACCATTGCATGCTTTGTTGGATTCTTCTCTCACAAATATGGTGGCAACCTGGATCTGACTCCCTTGAGTCCAAAACACCATCGACCCTCGAATTGGTACGTGCGATCAGACTTGCAGTTTGTTGTGTTGGGTTGGGGGGGAACTACCCAGGTAACTAAACTCAGGACCCCGCATACGCAGGAGCTTTGTGCACCGGGTATATATTGCCAGATTGCCTGCATATACACTTTGCCAAATCCAAGCTCTATGGTTTTGCTGGAGGTGATGTGTGGAACTGGAAGAGGATATAAAATATACCAATAGGAAACAACCTGTTATCACATGGTATGAAATCAAAAAGAGAGAATTTCGTTCCAACATTTTCAGTGGGGGCAGTTAAAAGTTGAGAGATCAAATTCTCACAAGAATTAAGCGGGTCATTCACCCCTCACATGTACCACTCCAAGCCACGACCTTTTGCAAAATGTTCATGAATAGACTTATGGGAGATTTAGAGTCCACCATTTCAAGCCCTAAAGTGACTTTATTGTGCAGGACTTTAGGCTTATACTGAAGATGTCTATAATATTTGTTCATGCTTTTCCTACCTTTTCATGGATAGGAATTTCAATGCTAATGCCTTACAATGAGATAAAGATGCTCAACATGTGGAACAAAAACCTCCCTGTCAAAATGATGTTTTAGAATTGCCTCCAATAGGCCAAGCAACTATTGATGCTTCTTGTGAACTTGAGACCCAACATTTAGTGGCATCAACTTGTCAAATGACTCAATGATTGAGATATGTAGCAACTCCCAAGATGATAATTTCATTATTGAGGCCAAAATTTATGCCAGTTATGTTGATTCAAACCCACATTTGGCAACCATTGAACTTGTTCATGGTTCCCCCAAGCTTAAGCCATTTATTGCTGGTACTTTGTGAGGTGGTTTCTTTTTCCCGTTTTGAATTTACGCGAACCAAAACTGCTTCTTATTCTGCCATATATTTCTTGATCAGCTCTAATGATAATTTTCTGAGATTTTTGAACATGGAGCAAATGCATATTTACTAAATTTACTATTAGATTTGGGTATTATGTGGAATTCTTGTTTGGAAGACTTGTTGATTTCCTAAAAGATAAAAATGCTTTTTTGTTGCTTGTAGGTGATTGTACAAGACTAGTTACACCTTCAATTCTAGCTGTTGCACTTCCATCACCCTTCTTGTGTCATCAGCTGTATAATATACACGTTGTTTAGATTTCAAATGATCACTTTCTGATTGATGCTTCTCTTTGTACTTTATCAAAATGGATTTGTTCAATGCATGCTTGGCTTGTCAACATTGTTCATAGACTCTCTCTCTTTTTATTTATTTATAGAAAAGAACTTCATTAACAAGAAAGAGAGAAAATTGCAAAGAGTGGAGGATAGGATATCCTCCTAAAAAGAAAAAGAAAAACAATTGCGTCAAAGCCCCTCTTTGATCCCTTAGCACTGACATCAAAACTCCCTGAAAGAAACCCAAAGAATGAGTCTGAAAGGAAGCAAAGACAACAACTCTACCCAATAATAGATGTGAGGGAGCTGTTTTGCCATTAAAAATCCTTGCACTCCTTTCAACCACTAGGTCCAGAAAAGGGCAAAAACAGCCATATCCATTAGGCTGTGCCTCTCTTATGCCTTACAAAAGCCTCAATATTGCACCAACATGAAAGTATCAATAGTCTGTGGCAGCCCCATGCCTCATCAAAAATTGAGAACCGATATGTCTGCAGCTTCTTAGCCACCTAACAATGGAGAAATAAATGGTCATTTATATCACTTGCCTCCAAACATATTTAACTTGACACAGCCATATATGGCCTCCTAACCTGCATAGGTCTTAAATTTTGATTTTGACTAAAATTTTGATGCTTCAGAAGTATGGGAATTGCGATGGAAATTTTAAATTTTGATGTTAATTTTGATTTTAAAAATGATGGAAATAGTTTTAAAGCATTGAATTCTGTTATGAAAATTTAGAAATGGTTAACAAACATGATAATAGTCTTAGAACTAATATATTATAAATTCAATACATGAATGATAGGATTATATAATATATATAAAATATAACATATATAAATGTAATATAACATATATAACAAATACTAGAAATATAATAAATAAAAGCTAGGAATATAATAAATTAAATTAGGAATAAAATAGAATAAATATAAAATTAATCTTTATAGTTCAGCTCAGCAGTATGCAATACAATAAGAAAGAAATAATGATGAATTGTATAAATTCAATATTTTGTAATTTTTATTTAAATATTTAAATATAACTAAATTATAAGTAATAAAATAAAGAAGGGATGTAGCCAAAGGGATTAAAGCAGTGGATTGTGAATTCACCATGCGCGGGTTCAATTCCTGTCATTCGCCCACTTGCGTTTGCCCACTTGTATTGTGTATGAGTTGCAATAGTTGTAATATGATATCCATGTTAAACAGATTCAGTTTATATAAATGAAATTCATAAATCAGTTAAATATTATTTATCATTGACATGAAGATAATTAAGACATAAATGGTTAAATAAGATGTTGCAAATATCTAAGTTTAATTTTTCATATAATTTCGAAAGCCCTTTTAACTATATTTGGCTTTAATAGGAAAAAAAAGAAGAAGATAAATTAAGAGAGAAATTTCAGTATTCCAAGGATGTTTCATTCTAGTTGAAATTTTGACAAATTTTGCTAAAATTTCAAGTTCTCAATAAATTTGATGGAAATTCTGTACGTTGAGGGTGATGGAAAGTGGATATTTTGATTGAAATTTCAGCAATTTCGTGAAAATTTAACACCATGCCTGCAACAAATCATTGGTATGAAGCTTATTTAGAGCCAAAAGTCCACATAAAAGCCCTCGTCTGGAAAGGTACCTTAGCCTTCAAAATAACTGAGGTCATGGGAAAATAATAAAGTCTCGGCGTTTTCAACAACTGAGAAAGAAAAGATTTGGTGGAAAAAGAACCAGAAAAATCCCCATCCAAATCCTTGAATCATTCCCTGCTCAAGAAACAAAAGAGTCAAAACACTTTTAGCAAAATGGCTAGATCATTAATATCCCTCTCATTTAGATTTTGAAAAAATGGAAATTCCAAGGGGTAGAGAGTCCCTCTCCAAAGAATAAGAAGGGCATCATGCATGGAAGACAGTCTGAGAAGGCAAGGGTCCAAAGATTCAAATGAAACCTCACCCACCAATTGTCCTCCCAAAATTGAATAAGATTCTTGTTCCCAACTTGAATTTGGGAAAGGGGATAGAAGAAGTAAGTGATTTGTGAAATAAACTTCCAAGGGCTCGTGTCCGAAGCATTGCCACCACCTCTATTACGCCACCATCCTGATGCAAACTGTACTTGCTTTTAATTACCATGTGCCATTAGGAATCAATCTCCAAGGGAAACCTCCATAACCATTTTCCAACAAGAGAAACTCATTTAGGCACCTAATTCCCAGGGAGCCCCTTTAGACTTAGCCTTCTAAATCCATCTCAACTAACAAGATGATCTCTCTTTTCCTACCTGATAATCAACCACAAAAAATCTCCTATTAGCCTCTCCTAGGCAGCTACCATCCTTATGGGAACTCTAAAAAGGGAGTGCTTATGGGAACTCTAAAAAGGGAGTGAAAATAAATGGAGATATTAGAAAAAGAGTCGCATTGATGAGAGTAATGCAACCCCCTAAGGATAAATACGCCCTCTTCCAACCTTCTAACCTATTATCCATTCTCTCTACCACAGTATCCCAAAAGGTAGAAGAACTAGGATTTCCACAAAGAGGAAGAGCGAAATAAGTTTAAAGGTTTTCCTAAAGTAGTACAATCAGCTCAGGCGACAAACATTCTAACTCACTTCTCCCCATATTAATACCTGCAACCCTGCCCTTAGACATGTTGATCTTCAATCTTGAAACTTTCTAAAAAATTTTAAGGTTAGAACCTCTTAGAATTTCGCAACATTATCCTTGAGAAAAAGTTGGATATCATCAGCAAATTGAGTATGGTATACAAAAGTTGCCTTGCGAACTTGAAGATCCCAAATCACATCAAGGCCTTGAACATGGCTTAGCATTTGGCTCAACACATAAACTACTAGAGTGAAGGGAAAAGGGGAGGTTCCCCTATCAACCCCTGAGGCCTTAGACCACTTTCCCGGCTGACCAATTCACAATGACAGACATAGTCATAGTGGATAAGAACCCTTTAAACCATCTTCAAATGCCGTTCAAACCCTTTTTAGTCATTACCTTGTCCAAAAAAACCCAGCTCTCCATATCATAGGATTTTTCAAAGTGGATAAGAACCCTTTAAACTATCTCCAAATGCCCTCCAAACTCCCTCTTAGTCGTGACTTTGTCCAAAAACGCCCTGCTCTCCATATCATAGGCTTTTTCAGAGTCCAATTTGAGTAACACACCCCTCTTTCCTCTCCTCTGCACATCCTCCACCCCTCCAAATTCTGTCTATCCTTAACGATTGTTCCAGCCGTCTTACATGTCCTCTTTTTATGGATATCTCTTTTAATGGATATTCATTCTTCATCACTTTAAAACTCGAGGTGAAGTTTTCACCAACCAAGGGAGAATGATGTGGGAAGACGAGAGAAATTTTAGATTTATTTTAATTTAATAATCAATTTTATTTATTTAAAATTTTTTAGTTTTATTTTGTAATTTTATTTCTTTAGTGATTGATACTGTTTGTTTGTTTGTTTTAATTTAGTGTTTCATCCTACATAAATGATATAGTATGTACAATTTGGGAGAGATTGCATTATTGAAATTGAGAACCCTGATTTTTTTTTTTTTTGCATCACCCTTTAATTTGTTCTTTGCCTTTTCATTTAATTCTGTTATTTTATCACTATTTTCTTTTCTTTTCTGCTATTTTTTTTCCCTAATTGCTCCTGCATTAGTCTGTTTTAATTTATATGAAATTTTTTGTTTTAGTTATGGAATGGTATCAGTTTATACAGTCCTCTTGGGCTGAGTGGCCAGGATCTATCTGTAGCATAATGAACCCTTATTAGTACACACACCCAAACAAATTATTGCTATTTCATTGATTCATTTGAAATGTTGTTTGTTTAAACTTTCTGTATTTACACTGTTTCCATGCCATTAAGGGATGTTTGGTTTGTGGTGTCCTGGGTCCAGGATTGTGATGCTTGAGATTGAAAATTAGAAGTAACAAAAATAGGAAGTAATATTGTTATGTTATCATGATAGTATAGTATTAAATTATACTATATAAAATATTGTAATGCTATTATATGCTTTTTTTGCTATTATATTCATAAAATAATACTACAATTTTATCTTATAGTATATTCTTATCATGCACTATTATGATATTAACAATAATAAACTGTTAAAACATTGAAAACCTAAAGCAAAGTTATATTGTTTTATGATAATATAATCTTATTATATTAAAAAACGAGAGCATAATTGATTACAAAATTATATAATATTATTATACCACAATATTATAATACATTATCATAATATTGTAATATTAAAGTAAATATCTTTGTATATTATATTTTAGGGGATGATTATTTATAATGGTTAAGGGTTTTAAGGCATGGATTTAATTTGTTAAATATCTAAGCAAAAAGTTGTGGTGAAATGATGAATATTTGTCATATATTGTAACATTGGTTAAGGAGTACTTTTTGGTAACATAACTAAAATACCCAAAGTTGAACCGAACACACGCATGGGCTTCCTGTGTTGGTTCCGGGGCAATGTGTCTCAAACAAAAATATATTCGATGAGACATGCATCCTATCCTGGGAATAGAATTTCAGGAATCTCATTCTAGGGGGTATCTAAAATCCTGTGAACTAAATTCCCTAATAGACTTCTAAATTGCTTGTTTCGGAAGAGTAATTGGTTGCTGGTTATTACTTATATTCAGGTCGACCGATGGAAACAATACTACAATTTGGCCTGCAACTTGAGCAGTGGAATAGAGAGCCTGGACCCACAATGACGGAATATAACATGTTTGGCTTAGTTCCTGGAGAAGATAGACTTTTTGCAAACGCAATCCTCCTTAGGCTTGCAGATGCTTTTAGGTCAGGTGACAAGCAGACAAGACGTTGTGTTGTGAAGGTTTTCTTATTGGAGCTGAGGCGCCATGGCAAGAGAAGTGGACGGGACAACGGGATTTTGTCCAAGCACAGGGTAGACAACCAAAAAGAACTGCTTAGAAGAATAAGAATAGTTTTTGAAACAGGAGATATTGAATCAAGAGCACTAGCACTGATTCTCTTCGGATGTTGGGCTGATTTTGCGACAGACAGTGCTGAAATACGATTCCTAATACTTTCGGGTTTGGTTTCATGTCATGATTTTGAGGTGAGGTTATTATCTTTTGTTCTTGGAACCAATAAGGTTTTCTATTGTCATCATTGTTTTCATTTTCTAACCTATAATTGTTTGTTTCTTTTCTTTTTGGGTAGCATACATATCCAAAGCTGACCCATGGCATAAATAATAATTACATATTCTTACAGTCACAACAGATGGTTGAGTGTGCACCCTGAAGTACAAACCCTGAATTAAGCAACAAAATGAGTGAATGTATTGTTACATCTGGGCACTTTAGTTACAAACCAACAAGTGAAAGTTGAGCACAAGTGAAGAATTTCTTCCTAATGAATAAAGGTTAGTGAAGCTCCATCCTTTGGTGGTAAACCAGACAACAAAACCTTTTGCTACCTCAACTGTCTAACCAAAATTCCAGTTGGAAGCACAGCCTCTCAGCTGGCCAGATGGATTAAAAAACAGCTCCAACCTGCACTTTCATTGTCACCAATCTTTGTGATCCTTCATAAATTTTTCATGAAAAGAGTGAGCCACGAATCAAGGAGTGGACCTCAAAACGGCTCTGGGTATGGTTCCTGCTACTGAAACAGAAACTTGATTATGATGTGCAATATCATTATCCTTGATCATCAAATTAAAACAGCTCAAGGTATTAAGAGGATTCCCCCTCTTTATTGTTAAAAATAATTGTGTTTCTTTCATTCGAAATTGTCCACACTAGCAAGATTTTGATCTTTAGAATTTCGGGCCTTTGGAAAGTCTCAGATCCCGTACCAAACTGAGAAAAACCGCTCTCCAAATCACGTAGGACAAAATCCCTCAGAATCAGCAGAGACAATAATGAACCAAACCAGACCGTCTCAGCAATCTCAAAAAATGCAAGTGCTTATTTGTCTCATCCTCCACTTGGCATAAGGGCCACGAACCATCCATGGCCATGGTCCTTCAGCGAAGCAAGTTTCTGACCAAGTGGCCTTTGTTGCTGTTCTTCTGCAGGATGGACAATGACATCTGATACCTTGATTTTACCTTATAGATCTCATGTTTGTACTCACAGATTCAAACATCTGCAGAAGGAACTCTGCTGACCAAAGGTAAGAAGGAATCCCCGTGGTCTACATCTGAAAACTTAAAAATGTGACAATTTGGAACCTTTTGAATATTATCTTGAGAGTTTGTTCAATCAGGAAACGGTCAGTCCTGAAGTCAATTGACATTCCATTTCCCCACAACCCACTGGTTTTCAACATCTATTTCCTGGATGCATACTCCTGCAAGTATCTCCTACCCTGAGTAGCAAAAAGTGCTAGGAAGGGAACAAAGGTAAATTTCAAATAGATAGGAATGGCCCAGGGAACAAACTTAAGAACCTCTTTTCCCGTTGGAGACAAGAATCTATTCATCCTTAGATTGTATACCTGACTCTGCCTGGCCCCTGCACAAAAAGAAATAGGAAGAGAACCCAAAAGTTCCCTAGAACTCCAATCAATGATTTCATCAAATCTTTATAGTATTTCTACTGAAGATAAGAACTGATTTACCAGTTGATCATGTTGCTTACAATATGAATTTATAATATGAAGAGTATTAAGAACAAACCTTTCCTTAGTCTCCATGAACAGAAAACTATTGTTGGCCTAACAAGGCTTAATCTCATTTTGATGATAACAAATCAAGGTTACTTAACATGTCTATGTAAGTTTGAGTTTCAGGACTTAAGTGTTGCTGTGAGCATGCTTGAAGAGATTTATGGATTTGAACACTTAAAGTCATGACTCATGAAGGATATACAATTATGTGAGATATGAAGCTTGTTAAAGCAGTGCATAAAGCTCAAAAGACATATTGGAAACTTCACAACATGAAGACTTAGGCACTTAGATAGAATAGTCTAATGAAAGTCTCATGTAAGTACTTCAAAACTCAATATTGATTGATTGAAGCGCCTAAGATATGTCATTGGAATTATATACCTGCTTTCATACATGGAAAATGTTTTCTCAAAGTCCAAATTAAGTTTTCCATTACATGAATTAAGTTTGGAACCAAAAATATTGAAAAACAAGTGTTGTTGAAAGGACAGGCGACTGATGTTAAATCGTTAGGCGACTGTGGTGCTATTGAGTTTGAAAAATATATAAACAGAATAGGCACAGGTGACTGACCTATCAGGCATAGTCGACTGACCCCATTTTCTGACTTTCAGAATGCGCTAATTTTAAAAGAGCACAGGCCACTGACCCTTAGAGGACAGGCGACTGATGCATATGTTTAAATGAGTTGCTGCTGATCTTGTTTCCAAATCTTGCTTGATTGGTTTCCAAATTGAGAGAAAACCTTAAGGAAACTTTTTAAAACCCTAGTGCACTATTTAAACGTATTATTCTTGCACATTAGGGTAACGAAAATTTCAAAAAGAAAGAGAATGGCACGTTCACACTTTGAAAAACTTCTGGTTATACTACTGCTGTGTTCTCGGCGATTATAGTCAGAAAACTGATCTGATCTTTCAAATCCTACACGTTTGAATCAGTTCTAGTGATATACTTTCGAGCTTCAACTTTCATATTGTTTATTTGAACTATTGTTTTGAATCTAACGTGTACTAATCTGCTCATTCGAGGAGAGTTTCTCTTGTACAAGCAATTGTTGCTGTTTGTTGTATTGTTTTACGGTTCAGGTATTGAATCGTTGCCTAGCGAGAGGGGATTCTCGTTAGAGAGGCGAACTCCACCTTTGAGGGAGAGAGGTTGTAATTTCACTTGGTAATGAAGTTGGGAAAGGAAGTCCTCACAGCGCGTTGCGTGAGGCAAGGACGTAGGCTGCGGCCGAACCTTGTAGAAACAATAGTGTTCAGCTTCTTCTTCCTTATTCTCTTTACTTTCTGCAAGATATAATCTGCATGCTTGAATATATTTTCATTATCATCTTGTTGATTATTTAATAGTGCTGAATTTTGAATCTTGGTAAATATTTGAGATTGTGTTGAATATTTAAGAACTTGTTGAAATGAAGAACCTTGCTGAATATTTTGAACTAGCTGGACATATTTTGTTTGAGATCAAATATATATCAGTTGTATGATTAAAGCGTTGATTTGAACATTTGGAAAAGCTTACAACTTTGAATTTGAAAGTAAATAATCTGAGGCAAACTATTTATAAATTGATTTTCAGATTAAAGCTTAAGTGCTGAAGTTAATCAAGAGTTTTATAGAAATTGTTTTTGAAGAGATATATTATCCTTGCTGAAAATCTGATCTTAATATTGATTATATCATTGAGATATATATCGAATCACTGAATTCATTTGTCTTGATTATACTGTTGTAAATTTTATTGATTCAAACTGAAGGTTAAATTTTGAATAAGTGATTAACTGAATGTGTTAACTCATTATTTCATTTTGTAAATTCAGATTTTGCATTGATCTCTACATTCACATTTAATACTTCCCATTGATATACTACTGTAGCGAATCGAAATAGTGTTTGTGTTGGAAAGGGTTAAAGTAAATAAGAATTCCACAAATAAATTTTTTAAATAACCCAATTCACCCCCTCTTGGGAATACATCCTAATATCAACTATCATGTGGAGAAATAGTTAACTGTAATTGGAGTTTTTCTAGCCACATGGTTATCTTTGGACAAGCCACTAAAAGTACCTTCGGGTATTGTGAAAGGTAAACTTTTTGCACTGAGAATAACGAGATAGGTAGAAAGGAGATTACTTTTTCTCAACCCTCTTGAGGTGTGAAAGTTGGGGAAGGAGCATCATTGTTCAGGACTGCAAATGATATAGAAGATGCACAAGTCATTATCAAATTCATGAAACCTTCTGGGAAACCCATCTTCTAAAGAACCGCTGAAGGAAATTCATTCATATGCCTTGTCCATGTCAAACTTGAGAGCAGCAAGACATTTCTTCACTCTTCTTCTTTGATCATACTTTTAATGATTTCATGAGCCAAGATGGAGTTATATTTTTCTTCCTTCACAAAAGGCACAAAGGGGAAATAATCCCGGGAAGAACTTCGATCAACCTATTAGCTAGGATATTCACTGTTAGCTTATCCAACATCACATGGACAGATAAGTGTCTATTCCTTTATTCATGTAGGCTTCACATTCTTAGGGATCAATGCAATTAAAGTACGGTTCAAGTGGACAGGCATCACCCCTCAAGAAAAACCCGAAGATAATGTGCAACACATCCTCACCTACATTCTTCCAATCCCTTTAGTAGAACCCAGCATGGAAGCCATCACTGTGTGGTGCCTTGCAGGATCCTACCAGACCGCAGTCAGAATTTCCTTTTTAGAAATTTTACTGACCAGGTCTTGTTTCTGCTACTCACTAAGCTGAGTCCAGGCCCTAGATGACAAATCAGCAGTTTATCAATATGATAAAAGTATCTTTTGAACACTTGGTTGGGAAGGTTGCACAATATGCGCTTATTCCTCAATCCATGGATCATAATACTTCTGTGAGACTCATTCTGTTACTGTGGCAGGCAGGAATTTTGTCAGATTTTGGTAAAGTGTTCCTCTTTAGTTTCCCTTTTGATATGTACCTATTGCCCAGTTTTTGACTTTGCATATAGAACCACTGCACACATGTCTTTCTGTTGCAACATGTGACCTTTTGGTTCTGCTAGTCATTTTTTCATTTTTGTGTTGCAGTTGCAATAAATAATATTAAATATTTATATGCGGTTGAGGCAATTACATTTTTCATCTTAACTCTTATGATATTGTGTGTGGAAAAATGTGTATGTTTGTGTATTTGGGAGTGAAAGTATCTGAACTCATTGGCTATTATTGTGTAGTACATGCAAAATATACATCACCCGAAAAAGCAACTGTAGCGGAAAATATTGAAATAAATATTAAATTAATTAAGAATACTGAATATATAAGTCAATCTATAATGTTTAAGGTAACTCATATGAAAACAGAAATAGGAAATGTTCTACAATTATCAAAATTGAAAAATATTAATCTAAAGAAAAAATTTTAAAAATCATATGCTTAACCAAGACCATTGTCTCACCACACAGAAATATTACAATTTAGAAGTAAACTTCTAAGTGGAAGGAAAATATTCCTAAAATAATAAAAAAATAAAAAAATAAATGCAAAATATGTACTTGGATTAATAAATTACATTGAATAACCTGTGTATGTACTTATGATCATTTCTTTGATGACTTACATTATCAAGATGGTTCATATAGAAATATATATATATATTTAAAATTTATAAATTAATTACCTTCCTAATATGAGTAGTAATAAATTAAGAGTCAATGTGCTATTTTTGCATGCAAAGTTAAGAGTAGAAGGTTAGAAGTTAAATTTACATAAAACTGTACATGGAACTGCATGACAGTCATAAGAGAAAAAAATTTCATGATATTCAAATGCACCAGATGTGTGCTGAAAAGAAAAAAAGGCTGGAGTCAAATCCTCATATATTGTTAATACGACATATGTAATGTGTAATACAAACATATTGCATGAAAAGGGATTAAAAAAGAAAAAGAAAAAGAAAAAGCATTAAGCATTATAATTGTAACAAAACACAACTACTCTGCAAATGCGGAACAAAGACATAAAGAAGGAGATGGTAAAATTATAATTATATATTGAGAGAGACAAATGTGGAAGAGCTGAGAATATCTGCAATCAAATGTAAAAGAAAAGGGAGTCCAAGATTTTGAATTTTTACTGCAGTTTGCTTCTGGTATACTTATATCAATAGATGGATGTGTTACTTGGCTGCTAACCTTCAGGAAATGGTATATCTGTTGTTTTGTCTTCCATTTTTGGAAATAGTGTGTCAGTTGACGATGTGGATGCCCTTGTCAGTTTTTAGGGATGTTTTCCCTTATTTTTAAAAGATTGGAGTATTTTTCTCCACAAAATATTTCATATTATTTGTACCTTTATATAGTAACAGTATATAGATTTTTATATGGTCTATGATTGCATAAATTGGCAGAAAAGGATTCATATAGCCGACCCCACTTAGAGGGACTAAGGTTTGGTTTTGTTGTTTTGTTGTATATAGATTTTTGCAGATTATTTGGTAATGGTTCCTCCCCTCATTATTTCTTTTAGTACACTAATTTTGAAAAGTGGTGGTGGGGTTTGGGGGAGGAGTTGAAATGAAAATGGGAGCCACTGGAGAAATTTTCCAGTACTAACAAAGTTTTGGATGATTTAATAAAAATTTCTTGAGTTTGGTACAATAGGGTTTTACTAATGAACAACTAATCAGTGCCTCATTTCTCTTTATGGCTTTTGTGGTGATGGTTTTGAAGATCATTCTTTAAGCTCTTTAATCACCTCTGGTTCTTTTATTCCCTTCTTTTGGCCTACAGTCTTTTTAGTTTAATTTTTAGAATTGCTGAGACAGATATGAGATGATTTGATCTGCAGCTTTTGTTTTCTACAGGTTAAAGCATCTTTATTTGCTGCGGGTCGCTTTTGTGAATTTTCAGTTGACTTTGCATCTGTTGTCTTAAAGATATTAGTTCAGATGGTGACTTCATCAAAGACAGTGTCTGCTGTAAGGTTGGCTGGAGCATGGGCTTTTGCAAATTTGGGTTGTTCATCTCCTCTTGTAAATAAAGTTTACAAGGTTGTGCATCTTTCTTGCTTCCATGGTGCATACAAATAAACAAAAATCAGTTAATTCTGCATTAGTGAGAGTATTTGCTAGCTATTCTGGAATGCCTGCTCTATTTTTCCCTATTGAGCTTGGTCCCCAACTATTGAAGGGCATTTTGATCAATAATTCATGCTATATCAAATTATATGCATATGATGCTAAGGATTAGGCTTAATAATGTTGATGTTTTGTGCATCAACATCAATTCTTAGTAAGTTTTCGTGTTGGCAGGCATGTCAACATATATGTGGTCTTTATGATACAAATGTCTTTATTTACTTTTTTTGGTTTTGGGGGCGTGGTTTGACAAGTCACAGCAACCTCCTGCAAAGTGACAAAGAGTCAGAGGCTTGAAAGTAAAGGTCATGATCTAAAATCCAGGCAAACCAATTCTCCTTGGGGTTTGAGTTGATGAATTTGTGACCTTCCATCCTCCAAACTGCATGGAAGTAAACTTCTATCCCTGAAGTTAGAACCTGTGGTGGTTATGTATACAAGGTCCCTATGGTAAAATATATCATTTGAAAGCGGCCCCCCAACCCCCAGCGTCCCCGGGTATTTGGATTTATGAAATTTTGTTATTTTGTATTTCTACTAAATGTTCCCTCCAGTGTTAAGGACATTAAAATCTTTGTGCAAGAAATTACTTGCCACTAAGACACAACATGTGGTGGTGATGTATGCATGATCTTTGTCATAGCTATGTGCATTTTTCTGAGTTTTTTTTTAATTTTATTTTTCAACTAAAAAGGTTACCCCACTGTTAGGCTTTGGTATGTATCATTATGTATCAATTAATGCTTGATTACAAACATCAAAATCTTTGCACGAGAAACCATTTGGTTAAGCAAAACTTTCTGTTCTCTAGTTCTGTACCCAACACCTTTTCTTCTCTCTCTCTCTCTCTTGCACACATGTTTACACAATGCATTTTACATTTGGATGTGCAGCATTAATATTATAGTGGAGTTGTGTACTGTTACATGGTAACGCCCCTTTGATTTTATCTAAAATAGAACTCAACAGTGAAGATATATGGAGAATTATTCTGAATGCGGAGGCAGAAATACTTAATTTATCCTTATCATAGTTTCTTGTCTAGTAGAGTTCACATTAGGTTAGCATATAGAAGCAACATATAGAATTATATCGTGCCCTAGTGATTTTGAAACAAAAGGATTAGATGCACAGATTTTCTTCTGCTCACAGAGGCTGTTTTGGTGGCTTGAACCTTTAATGATCAGGCTGTAATGAAGCACCCTACCAATGTTCCAAGGTCTACCAATCACAGAGTTCTCTGATTCTGTAGCCAACATTTTTTTCTTCTCTCTCTCTCTCTCTCTTGCGCACATTCATGTGTTTTACACACTTCTTTTCACTTGTGCGTGTGCATCATTAATATTATAGAGAATTTTTGTACTGTTTTATAGTATCGCACCTTTAGACTATATCTAAGACAGAACTTAATAGTGAAGATATATGAAGAATTATGCTAAATGTGGAGGGAGAAATACATAATTCAGCCTCATCGTAGTTTCTGTTCTAGTAGAATCTACATTAACTGTATACAAGCAACATTGCCAATGCACCAAGGTCTACCATCACAAAGTTCTCTATAATTATTTTAATGAAATTTTTGTGTGAGCAGACATGTGCTTGTATGTGCCTATGTGCCAGAGGCTTTCTACATGGGAATTGGATAACATCTTGACATCTCCTTTTTTGTATGAAATGACATTTTTTTTCTTTTTATTATTTTTTTTTAAGAAAATAACAATTTTTTTATTTGTTGTTGCAGACTTGTTTAAAGTTGGTGATAGAATCTTCAGAAGAGGATTTCATGGTTGCTATGTTGATTTCTCTCTCAAAAGTTGCTTTGAAATCGTCGCTTCTGATTCCTGAACAGGTATCTCTTATAATTTGCATGACACATGATGGACTTTATGGTTGAACTGAGATATATTTGGAAACAATGGGATCAAAGCTCTGTGTTCTTCAGCAATTTATGAGCTGCCAAAATTTGATTCTGCATTTGGGACATTGAGTTCAAGCCTTTGGTTTGGGTTTATGTGGATTTAAACAAAAATGCAATACAAATATGTATTTAATTTTGTTGAATTTCACATAATTTCAAATCCTGAACTTGAACTTCATTGTCCAAAGATCAATGCTGGTGATTTTACCCTAATCAGTGTGTATTTAATTCTCTACATATTAATGATTATCTCCCACTGCGAGTGCAGATAGACTTGCTTGTCTCATTTCTCACTCGAGAAGTGACTTCTCGTTTGAAAGCAATAGCATTAAAATGTCTACATTTTCTTTACATAAGAGGTGCATTTTCTCTTCCAGTCAGTGAACATTCACTTAAAGCACTGTTCGGCATGCTAAATAAACCAGAATTTTCATCAACCTTGCAATGTGAAGCTCTACGAATCTTGCACAAGGTCATTCCTGAACTCAGTTCTGCAATACACTTTCCTTTTAAGTTAAAATTAGCAAATCTGTTAACAACCCTATTGATTTGTAATGGGCACTTTGCAGATTCTAGCTAGCTTACCTGCTCTGCCTCACATGGATGTTCTTGAATTTCCAAAGTTGCTTGCAATTGTAGAGCATGCAAATTGCGATTCGGTCATGTCATTAAGACTCTTAGCACTCAGGGTTCTCATAGATTTTTCAGGCAAATTTAGGGAAAGAACAGAAATGGAATCAAGTGGAATTTGTGCCAGTTCTCTGCCATCCCAAATCATATCACTGATCTTTGATCGGATTACTGTTCTGGTGAAACTTTTATTTGATCCTCATCAGACTGACTCTGAGGTGGAAGGAGAATGTGAAAGCTTGCTTAGACTGCTGCTTCTCCTTGTTAAGCAACATCCTGATTTGGCTGTTTTGGCAATGGATAAAATTATTGTATTTGTTGAATATCTGGTGAAAATGCTTGACACATTCATGGCCTCAAGGCAAATGGATTTATCGATTGTCAAAGGGGAGAAGTGGACATTCATTTTGTCGAAGCTTATGTTTTATGTCTACAAATTTGTGGTGGCTTTCCTGGAAAATCTCAGTGAAGCTGGTGCCGTAACTACCCAAGTACTTGACAAAGTGAAGCTTTTGGCTAAATATGTACACTGTTGCAAGTTATTTGATTGCTATACTCGCACAATCTATTCTCTTTTGCTGCATTATCTTGTCATTTGCAATGGCATGATTAATGATAAGGGAGCTTCCTCTCTCGATAGAGACTTGGACTTATCTCTTCATGATTGCTTGGTTGAGCAAGAAGTCATTGCCCTTGAATGCGCAAAAAAACTGTTGGCTGGGCAGGACAATTGGTCTGCTTACACTGTTGGAAGATATTCAGCATGTCAGGGAGCATGGTTTACAGCTGCTTGTATATTTGGGCAACTGGTGAAAAATGTTAAATCTGATTCTTGTTGTTGCTGGTTGAAATCTTTGGTGCAGCTTGCTCATTCTGAAGTGAAAATCAAACTGTTTTTACTGAACCAGTGCTCCAGTTCTGTTGCTTGGCTGGAAGAAAACAAAATCTTTATCATGCCTTTAGGTGTCAATTTAGGTGAAATTGGTCGGGAAACTCCATGGAGTGCGAACCTACTCAACTGCTCAGGAAAGCTTGTTGAGGTTTGTAATAGTATTCGCTCTTCAGTGAAAACATTAGAAAATGCAGAACAGGCCTTTTCTTTTCAAAGATGGCTTTTGGGTCTAAGAGTAAAAGTTCTAGAAACCATGGTTGACATACTCAAATTCTTGGGTGCTCATCTGTTTAACCTGGATAGCATTGGCAAAAATAGAAAGGTAGACAGAAGTCTTATGGTTGAGCATTCAAGACTTCAACAGCCAATTAGCTCCTTGGTTCATTTTCTTACTAAAAAATCCTTCCAGTTGAAGAGGCTAGCACAAGAATTTGATCTAATTGCCATTTCTTTTGTTGACTTGGACATGAAAAGTTCAAAAATCATATCTGTCCTTGCACTAAGTTGTTCAATATTGGCCTTTAGTACAGGATTTGCCCTTTTCTTTCCTGAAGGGCTTGCTTATGACAATTTAACTACTTGTGATTCAGAGAAGTTGGAAAATTATTCGCATGCAATATTAGTACAAAATTTAATTGAGCGGTTGTGGATTATAGACCCTAAGACCTGTATATATTTGAGGTTGCTTTTGAAGCCTACAGGACAATCTGACAACTGTTTCCACTTGCCGTCTGGATGTCAAATGTTGAGCATTGGTTGTGAAACGAGAGATATGCTGAGAGCTTGCAGTTACGCTGTTAAGGGGGTTGTTCATTTGCAAAGTGAGGCAAACAAAGTGAACAATGAGAATCTTCCATCTCAGGTGACCTGTGGTCTGGAATTTCTGTTGGATGTAATAGAAAAATGGTTGCATGTTCCCTTCCAGATTCCAAAGTACTTCTTTCATGTGAGGTATGTTGAGCAGTGCTTCTGCATAGGCTTTATAATTTTTCTATGTGATAGGCATAATCTATATAACTTTTATATGCAATCCTATTTGTTGAAAGCTTCTGGGTCACTAAAGCAGTTGCTCATTCAGTAGTGTTATCATATGCATGGGGCCATTCCCCATCTGTTTTGATCACATCAATCCCATTTTCACTTTCCCATTTTCTGAAATTTTGATGTCAAAACTGTTAACCAGTAACCAACAAGCCATATCAGACACGCAGACAATTGTAGGAAAGGAGGGGAAAGTGTACAAGGAAAATTTTTTATGGCAGTCAACTAAATTAATTGCACTTGGAATCTCGAACACATCTCTTTTAATTGGTTGCTTCTTTCCTGTCTGCATGTGTAATTCAGGTGCCCTGGTAACTTGTATTGTGTGTTTCTCCATCTCTTTTTTTTTTTTTCTCGTGTGGCTGAAGGAGGCTTGTATTTCTTTAGAGTAGCTCATATCCCATGCAATATGATTTTCCTGCATTCCTTAAATGCTGATGTGTAATTTGAAATAGAAAAGGAAAAAAAAAAAGACTTCATTTCAAAAGTCTCGACCATAAGAAGAGGACTATAGGATTGCAGGAATGGGGAGGACATGAGCCTGTTTAGAAGTTAATATGGTGGTAAGGATTTCTTTTATGATTCGGGAGCAGTTTACAATCAGATTTTATGTTTATAATCTGGAACTCCAGTTGATTTTTGGAAATATCAAATGCAACTAGCACTATGAAATCAAGATCGTGTTTGTTTATAAATAAATAAAATAAATTAAAGATATTTCTTGTTGCAATATCCTGCTCCATATTGCTTGTATTATTCTGTTTTTCCAATTTAAAAAGCATTTTTAGTTTTTGAAATTGACATCAATGTTCAGGCCTAGTGTTGGCTCAGAGCTCTTTGCCGTCAACAAAGATGACAGAAGTCCAGATGGAATATCTGTGTTTTCGGGCTTCCACCTATCGCTAGATATTTGCCTTCAATTGAAAAACATGTCTCCAGATCTCCTAGTTCAGCAGACCAAATTGTACTGTATCCTGTATTGTAGGTCATCGTTTCAGATTTCTGGACCAAGTGCTGATAATAAGGGGCAACTGCAGCAGGATTTTTCAGCTTGGGAAACTGACAAAATCTTAGATTTGAATGAAATGCTTTTGCATTATGTGATGGAAGGCACTGAAAGAACTTGCATTAAACGTTGTAGAAATCATGGTAGTGATGGTGGAGATATTCATGCATTTGCGTGCTTTAAACCAAATGAAAGAGGCCAAGGGTTCTCAACTTGCTTGCTGGATGTCTCAGCTTTTCCAGCAGGTTCTTACAGAATCAAATGGCATAGCTGTTGCATTGACAGGCAGGGTTCTTATTGGAGTCTTCTCCCTTTGAATAATGGACCAGTCTTCACTGTACAAAAATATACTGTTTCTTGATTTTTGCGACAAATTTGATAAAGCGTGGTTTCTTATACTATATTATCTGTTTATCTACGCGGTGTTGCATCACCCCATTCTGTGCTTGCTGTACCATATTGGCCCTTTGGAAAGACACATTGGGGAAATTATTCGGAAGAATCTCCATTAACTGTTTCTTGTAGTCAAAGTAGTAGACGTGACTCTTTCATCAAATGATGGAAAATGGATTCCCTTTACATTGCATTTTGGAGTATGGATTTCGAGGCATAGATTTGAATTTGTGTGGATTTGTATAAAGTGCAGTATAAAATTATGTTGAGTTTTAAATCTATGTAAATTAAAATTCAAGTTTCGAAATCTATGCTTTCTAATATTATGATAGTGCTAGGGTGCATTTGGATCATTGACTTGACTAGGCTATGCTGGAAAGCCTAGAATAAGGACTGTTAGCTCATATTTTGCACAACATAATAGGACTGGTGAAGGAGGGTTCTATGCCCATATAAGGTGTGTTTCCTTCCCTAGTTAATTTAGATTTTGATTTGTCCTTGTTAGAGATATAGCCATGTCTCCACCTCAGCACACCAGAATGCAGCTCTCAGCACAACAAGGAAACCAACAAACTACCTCATATTCCAGTGGAATCTCAAGCTAACAGAATGGCTGAGCTAGCAGGATAAAATTGTAAAATGTAGCTAAGTTGTTTGTCAAGGCCTATATATTCGGGCCTATCACTGAGTACTCAAGTGCAGAGCAATGAATGATAGAGATGAATTTACTCTTCTGTACATCTCTTTAGCCTTTTATCATATACCTTTCATGCATTTCTTTTCACTTTAACATGGTATCAGAGCCCTTCATTGGACTCACGTCCCGATCCAACATATAGTAGACTTCATGGCCTCTGACTCTGACTCTGACTCCTCCTCTCCTCCACCTTCTCCTCCTCCACCCCCTCCACCTCCGCCCCCTAACCCCTCACCTTTTCCTCTTGGGTTTTGTTGATGGCTCCTCCCCGCCGCCTCCTCCACAGCTTCATGGCAAACTAAATTTTGATTACCAAAGATGAGTTCAGCAAGATCGGCTGCTGATGTCCATGCTTACTACATCTCTCTCTGACTCTGTTCTGGCTCAGGTAATTGACTGTACCTCTTCCTTTGATATCTGGAAGACTCTACAACATCTGTTTGTTGCCAAGTCCTTGGCGCATGTCGTTCACACTCGGTACTAGTTAGCAACGCTCAAGAAGGGCCTTGAATCTATGTCTGATTACTTCGGTCGTACTAAAAACTTGGCTTCGACCCTGTTTGCGGCTAGACATCCACTCATCGACTTTGAGTTCTCTATATACCTCTTCGCCGGACTTGGTACAGAGTATGAGTCTCTTGTCACCTCCTTGACCACCTGTCCTGAGTCTCTTTCTCCTCATCAGATCTGCAGTTATCTTTTAAACCATGAGTCCCGCTTAAATCATCAAACCCAAGCTCTCTTATCTTCCACAACGTTGGTTGCCAACTTTACTACTTTTCGACCTCCCTCCTCGAGGTATGCTCGTGGCCGTCACTCCAGTTCATATCATGCGGGTCGGTGAGGTCGTGGCTTTGGTAAGGGTTTTCGTCCCTCTCACAGTTCCTCAGATACCTCTCATCCTCAATGTTAGGTGTGTAACAAGTATAGACATACAGCCTGAACCTGCTATTACCGTTTTGATCAAGCATATCAGTCACCACCACCTTCCCTTGTGGCCAACAATACCACCTTCCCTGCACCTTCGCCTACGGCAAATACTTGGTTTCCTGATACGGCTGCAACACACCATTTCACTTCAGACTTTGGTAATCTCAATCTGGATTCAGATTCATATCAGGGACCCGATCAAGTCATTATTGGGGATGGATCCTCCTTACCTATTCAACATACTGGCTCTGCTCACTTGAACACCTCCTCTGCAAATTTTCTTCTAAACAATTTACTTCATGTTCCTGCTATTGCTCACAATCTTCTTTCTATTCGTCAATTTTATCTTCTTAATAATGTTTTCTTTGAATTTCATCCATATTGTTTTGTTGTGAACGATTCACGTTCCTGGGAGGTGCTCCTCAAGGGTCCCGTTAAAGATGGCTTGTATGCCTTGCCTAGTAGATGTAGCGCCTTCAACCTCTCCACCTCAAGCCTTTCTTGCTCTCTGCTCTACTGCTCATTTATGGCACTCACGACTTGGTCATCCCTCCCCTCGCACTACGTCCTTGGTTCTTTGTCGGTTTAATCTCCCGTTCTCTTCTAGCATCAACTTTGGGCACTGTCCAACTTGCTTCTCCGCCAAAGCTCATGTGCTTCCACACTCAGCCTCGCCATCTCGATCACAACAACCTTTTCAGCTCCTATTCATGGATGTCTGGGGTCCTGCGCCAACACCTTCCACAAATAATTCTCGCTATTATCTGTTCATTGTTGATGACTTTTCCAAATTTCTTTGGCTTTTCCCTATGCAATCAAAATCTAATGTATCTTCCATAGTGGTAGCCTTCCTTTAGTTTGTTCATAACACCTTCAATGCTAATATCATTGCAATTCAAATTGATTGGGGTGGTGAATTTTGCCCTTTAAAATCTATTTTCAATTCGGTGGCATTTCACATCGAATCACATGTTGTGGCTCTCACCAACAAAATGGAAGTGTCGAACGCCGTCACCGTCACATTGTCAAAACTGGCTTATCATTATTATCCCATTCATCTGTTCCTCAATCATACTGGGTTGATGCCTTTCAAATCGCAACTTTCCTTATAAATTGCATGCCCACAGCCCTTCTAAATAATAGATCTCCTTACAAAATTTTGTTGCACAAGGTACCGGATTACGCATTCTTTCGTGTCTTTGGCTCAACCTATTGGCCTAATCTTTGGCCCTACAATAAGCACAAAATGGATTATTAGTCAACTCGCTGTGTCTTCCTGGGATATAGCCTAGATCATAAAGCCTACAAATGCCTACATATTCTATCAGGTCGGCTTTATTTGTTTCGGGATGTTATCTTCAATGAATGAGAATTTCCATTTTTCAAGCCCATGGTCTTACCTACACCTTCTGTTCACTCTCAGCCCAATATCCTAATTCCCATTCCCGCTCCTGTATTCGGCCCAGCTACTTCCACTACCTCTCCTGGCCCATTATTTTCTCCCGAGCCCACTCTGTCTAACCCACCTTCCCTAACCCCACTTCCATCTCTCCCTCCCTCGCATCGTCACCCACCACAACCCAAATCCCATTGCCTCCTTCCTCCCGTGCTTTTTCCCCCGCCAGACCTTCCGTCTTCCCTTCTCATTCCATGATGACCAGATCTAAGTCTCAGTCTCTTCGGCCACTTCGTCGTACTGATGGTACCATTCCGTGGTCATTTAAACCATCTGCCTCCTTTATTGTGACGACCACCTCCTCCTTAGTTCCCGAAGAATCCAAGTCCTTCCCCGAGGCGTCTAAACACTCTGCTTGGTGCGCATCTATGTCCTCTAAAATTGCTGCGCTTCTTCACAATCATACCTGGGATCTTGTTCCATTTTCTTCAAGTTTCAATCTGCTTGGCTGAAAGTGGATTTTCAAAACTAAGCGCAGAGCTGATGGCTTGCTTGAAAGGCGCAAGGCTCGCCTTGTAGCTCAAGGATTTCATTAGCGGGCATGCTTCAATTACCACGAAACTTTTAGCCCGGTTGTTAAGCTAGGTACCATCCGTCTTCTTCTCTCTTTTGCGGTCTCTTCACATTGGGCGTTGTATCAACTTGACATTTAGAATGCCTTCCTACACGGGGACCTTGAGGAAGCTGTCTACATGAAGCAACCCCCAGGGTTCGTGAATTCTGACTTCCCCTCACATGTCTATAAGTTAAAAAAATCTCTCTATGGTCTTAATTATGCTCCTCGGGCCTGGTTTGCAAAGCTGTGTGATAAACTAATTTCTTTTGGTTTCACAAGTTCAAGCTCTAACTCTTCTCTTTTTATCATGCGTACCACTTCTGCTAGTTTATTTGTTTTAGTTTATGTTGATGATTTGGTGATTACGAGCTCCAATTCTTCCCCAATCTCCAATCTGATTCAATTTTTAAAATCTCAATTTCCGGTCAAAGATCTCGGTCCACTCAGTTACTTTCTCGGCATTGAAGTCCACCACACCTCTGAAGGGTTGTTTTTGTCTCAACAGAAATATATCACTGATTTGCTTTCATGTACCAATATGCACCTATCAAAACCTGTGTCCACACCAATGTCCACCTCTTAAAAACTCACTGTAGTGGATGGTTGCTTGTTTGATGATCCTCACTAGTATAGAAGTGTTGTCGGAAGTCTTCAATACTTAGCTTTCACTAGACCAGACATTTCGTTTGTTGTCAATCGTGTTTGTCAGTACATGCACTCTCCTCGCATTCTCCACTAGACTGCTCTTAAGAGGATCCTTCGCTATCTCAATCACACTTGTCACCATGGCTTATTCTTCTCTGTTTCCTCCTCTCCTATCCTATCTACTTTCTCTGATGCTGATTGGGCTGGGTGTCTTGATGATTGTCGATCCACAGGTGGTTTCTGTGTCTACTTTGGTTCTCATCTCCTCTCTTGGGGCTCAAAGAAACAACCGACCGTTGCTCGGTCATCCATAGAAGTTGAATATAAATATGTTGCTAACACCACCTGTGAGCTTCTTTAGTTGTAGTATCTCTTGTCCGAACTTGGTATTTCGCTCACTCACCCACCAACTCTTTGGTGTGATAACATTGGCACCACCTATCTTTTAACAAACCCAGTAATGCATTCAAGAACAAAGCATGTAGACTTGGATTATCACTTTGTCCGAGAGCGAGTTGCTGCCAATTCTCTCCAAGTGTCCTTCATTTCTACTAAAGATTAGATTGCCGACATTCTGACCAAGCCTCTCATTGCTGCTCGCTTTTCCTTGCTCCAATCCAGTCTTACTATGACACTAGTACCCTCTGAATCGCCCGGGGGGGGGGGGTGTTAGAGATACAACCACGTCTCCACCTCAGCACACCAGAATGTAGCTCTCAGCGCACAGCAAGGAAACCAACCAATTGCCTTATATTCCAATGGAATCTCAAGCTAACAAAATGGCTGAGCTGGCATAATAAAATTGTAAAATGTAGCTAAGTTGTTGTCTGTCAAGGCCTATATATTTGGGCCTATCACTATGTACTCAAGTGCAGAGTAAGAATTTACTCTTCTATATATCTCTTTAGCCTTTTATCATATACCTTTCATGCATTTCTTTTCACTTTAACAGTCATTTTTCGGTTGGATCTAGCCATGAAGCAAGATATTGACAATGTTGATGATGATGGGGATGATGAAGAAGACGACGAAGGAGGGTGCGAGACAGTAGAGGAGAACTAGCAATAGCTTCATTAGCAAGGTTTGTTTTATTGCTCGACAGATTTTAATTCTATCTTTCGGTAAAACATTGTATTTGTAGTAGTGATTATTTTCAAGTTTAATGCCAAGGCAAATTTCCTAATCCTGGGTTTGAGAGTAAGGATTTTAGGATTTGTATTTAAATTTATGTAGAATCAGTAGAAATTTAATATGATTTCTACTAAATTTTATCTATATGCACATAAATTTAAATTTAAAATTTGAATATTTTGCTCCCAAATGCAAGGAAAAAAATTTGTAAGATGTTGTAAGATTTATAAAAGAACATATTTCAACGGCTCAATTAAGGTACAAATTTGTGATGGTGGGTTCAACCCGAGGGATTGGAACTTTGAAATTTGATGGAGTTTGAAGTGCTCTACGTGGGTTTAGGGAGTGGAGGGTTGAGTTTAAGCTATGATAACAGAAGAAAGTTTTTTCCATTGCTAGATTTGAGGGGAACAAAGAGATTATGGTTTTTACTTTGTGGAGAGCTTTTAAGAATGTGTTACGGTTGTCAAATTGTGAATTTCTGAATTAACAGAACGAAGTTTGTCTGTGATGGACATATTGCCATTTTAAAAGAAAAAGAAGATTGTGGTACCATATCTTTCATTTCATTCAAATTAGGCTCATTTTATTTATTTATTTTTATTTGTTAAATTTGGAGAAAGGCAATTTGCTCGATATTGATTATTGAATATTACAAGAGTGTATATATACATGAGAGAATGAAAAAAATGGAAAGAGAAAAAATGGAAGTATATTTTGCTAAGATGGAGAGTGTATATTTCTCTAATTCTCCCCCTCAAGTTGGAGCATGGAGATCTATAATGCCCAACTTGCGTGATAAGTCTTGCAAATATTCACGACCCAAAGTTTTGGTGAAGATATTGGCAAGTTGACTATGGATAGGGATATTCTTAGTGAAGAAAAGGCTAGCCCGTAGCTTTTCACGAACAATATGACAATCGATTTCTATATGTTTGGTACGTTCGTGGAAAATAGGATTCTGAGCAATGTGAAGTGCCGCTTGGTTGTCACAATATAGGAGCATAGGCTGAGAATGCAGTACTCCAAGATCATGTAAAAGAGTTTTGAGCCATGTAAGTTCACAAGTAGTGGAAGCAAGCGCTCGGTACTCAGCTTTGGGTGGAGGAGCGAGACACTGTAGGTTGTTTCTTAGTGCGCTAGGAAATTGGACTAGTGTCCAACTGAATGAAAAAACTAGTGGTGGAGTGGCGAGTGAGGGGACAATTAGTCCAATCTGAATCAGAATAGGCTGAGACTTGAAGAGTGTTGGCAGTAGGAAAAAATAAGCCTTGTCTTGGAGATGCCTTAATGTATCGAAGAACACGTACAACAGCATCATAATGTGGTTGTCTGGGCTGGTGCATAAATTGACTGAGAATATTGATGGGAAATACAATGTCAGGACAAGTGATGGTGAGATATAGCAAACGTCCAACGAGTCGTCGAAACGAGCTTGGATCAGAGAGAAGATCACCATCAATATTATTGAGCTTTAGATTTTGTTCCATGGGAAAGTTGGCAGGACGAGCACCAAGATGACCACTATCAGTGAGAATGTCAAGAGCATATTTTTGTTGATTAAGAAATATGCCAGTGGGAGAGTGAACAACTTCGAGGCCAAGGAAATATTTCAATTTGCCAAGATCCTTTAGTTTGAATTTCTGATCGAGCATGACTTTGAAAGTGCTAATATCAGAGAGATCATTGCCTGCCATGAGAATGTCATCAACATAAACAAGTATGAGAGTAAAAGACTGACCCCAAGAGCGGGTGAAAAGAGAGTGATCGGCCTGAGATTGGGTGAAACCCTCAGCAAGTAAAAACCAATTGTAAGAGGCTTGCTTAAGGCCATAAAGGAATTTCTGAAGACGACAAACACAAGTCTCCCTATGTTTGCAATAACCCGGTGGAGGGATCATATAAACCTCCTCATCGAGGTCACCATGAAGAAAAGCATCGTTGATGTCCAATTGAAGGAGATGCTAATTCCGAGTTGCAACCACTGCAAGAATACGTCTAACAATAACGAGTTTAGCAACATGAGCAAAAGTGTCATGATAATCCAAACCTTCTACCTGAGTACAGCCCTTGGCCACCAAGCAAGCTTTGTGTCGCTCTATATCCATCGGCCCGAAGTTTTGTTTTGAACACCCATTTACAGCCAATTGATTTTTTTCCAGGTGGAAGGTGTTGAAGAACCCATGTATTATTGGTTTCTAAGGCTTGGATTTCAGAGGCCACGCATCATGCCAATGAGAGTGTAGCACAACTTGAGAATATGAGGTGGGTTCGGGATGTTGGGGCATAGCAAAAAGAAAAACCAAATGTTGATTAGAAAAACAATGATAAGATAAAAAAGAGGAGAGACAATGAACCGTACTTGATGGACATCTTGAAACCTGTGAAGCTATGGAGGACTGTGGTAGAGTAGGGTAGATATAATCAGCCAAGTAAGAGGGATGTGTGACAACTCGTTTGGGCCGCGAAGAGGTGGGTGGAGGGGGTGGTGGGGAAAGGGGTGAGGATGAGGGTGTTGGTGAGGATACCAAGGAAGAAGGAGGGAGAGATGAGGGGCTAGGGGTAGGTGTGGATGGTTGGGTAGGTAAAGGGTAGCAAGGGTGTATATCAGGAATAGGAAGGGGAAGGAGTGGAGAGGATGTAGGAGTTGGAGGTATGAGATGATAGGAAAAAACATTTCTTCAAAAGCGGCATCATGGGAGATGAAAATTTTTTTGTTTTCAAGATCGTATACATGATAAGCCTTATAGTGAACAGGATAACCTAAGAAAACATATCGAAGAGCATGAGGAGAGAATTTATCGCGATGTTGGCAAGCGGTTTGGGCATAGCACAAGAATCCAAACACTCGCAAGTGTGTATACGATGGTGGTTTCTGAAAAAGAAGTTCATAAGGAGACTTATGATTGAGACTGGGTGAAGGAGTGCGGTTAATTAAATAAGTGGCTGTGAGAATGCATTCACCCCAAAAAGAGATGGGAAGATTAGCTTGAAAACGTCAACACCGAGCCACATTAAGAAGATGATGATGTTTACACTCGGCAACACCATTCTGTTGAGGTGTATCCACACATATGCGCTTGTGAAAAATGCCTTGATCATGGAAAAAAGTTTGAAGTGGGGTGAATAGAAATTCTCTACCATTATCAGTGCGCATATGCTTAATGGTGCAATTGAATTGATTTTTAACCACAACATAAAAATTTTTAAGGCAAGAGAAAGTATCAGATTTCATGCGCATAAGATGGACCTATGTAGCATGCGAGTAGTCATCCACGATTGTTAAAAAATAATGTGCACCAGAAAGTGAAGCTGTAGGATAACCACCACATATGTTACAATAAATTCGATTAAAACAAAATGTGCTTTTATTTGTATTCAATGAAAAAGGTAAACGAGTGTGCTTTGCTCTAGCACAAACATCACAAGGCAAATGAGAAGAAGAAATATTTAAGGTTTTCGGAATGCATGAGAGAGAAGGGTGACCAAGGCATTGATGCCAAAGAGTAGTGTCATAAATGTGCTGAGAGTGGAAAACTGAGGCGGAGGGAGATTTATAGTGGTAAAGCCCATGCCATGCTTCACACGTTCCAATCAGCCTCCTCGTTGATAGGTCTTGAAAGACACAACAGGTAGAAAAAAATATAGCAACACAATTGAGATCAGTGGTAAGTTTGCTTATGGACAATAAATTAAATTTAAATAAAGACACATAAAGAACATTAGAAAGAGAGAAATTAGAAGAAAATCGCATAGTGTCGGTATGAGTTACAGGAACAATGTTACCATTGGGAAGCTTAATGGGGCATGGTGGATTGAGAAGTTGAATATTATCAAGAGAAGACAAATTGGAAGTCATATGATCGGAGGCACCTGAATCAACAATCCATTCAGTATTAGAAGGAGAAGTAGAATGACAAGAGGCAAGGTTACCAACAAAATTGGCAGAGTTGGTGTTCAAGGGCAATACAAGATCCAAGAGTTGACGGTATTGTTCGCTGGTGAGACTAGGGATAGCAATCTCAGAAGAGGATGAAGAGCCTGTGACAATATTTACAGCCATTGAAGAATCAGATGCTTCCATAACGTCAGATCAGTTCAGATGAATCAAACCGCCGAATTGGGTCAAATCCGATCTTTGCAACGACCAAAAATATAAACCTTCAATTTGATAATCTTTGATTTTAATCAGAGAAGTCGAAGGTGCCGTCGGAGTGTTAAGACCACTAAGGCGAGCTGAAACTGAGACAAGGAATACCGCCAACGATTGAGAAAACTGAATAGATGCTGGAGAAGAAGATCGGAGGTTTAAGGGATACCCAGAGATGATCAACCAAAAAAATGTCGAAGAAGATGGGCGCCGGAGAAGAAAATAGGACTGAGATGGATCGGCAGAAAGCTACGAACAGAAAACAGATGAGACGATGAACTAGAACTGAGAGTTATGATGCCGGAGATGGGAAAGAACCACCGGATAACTAAGCAATGATGGAGACGATGCCAGAGCTGCTGTGGGTACCGAAACTGAGAGCAGCAATTGAGAGATGGCAGAACAGTTGGAGAAGATGAGAGTCTGCCAGAGATGTTTGAGAGATGACGAGCCGAGAGAGAGGCTGAGATATTGTGAGCGCGCGGGAAGGAACCAACCGAACAGAATTGAGAACAGAGAGCTGGTGGAGAAGATGCTGGAATAGAGAATGATGCTACCGCGACTGCAAGACAGTCGGGATGGCAAACCAAATGGCCAAAAAAACAAGGAGGGAAGAGGAGATCTATGAACAATGGAGACGACCCCAAAGCTGTTTTCCGGGAGGTTTTGAAGTTGGAGGAGAGGGAGTCAGGGAGGAAAAAAAATATTCCTGTGTAGGGTGGCTTTCGTTGCTAGTAGTAGGGTTGGCATCATCGTTGTCTGCTGTTTGCTGTTGCCGGAGAGTGCAGCGGTGTAGACAGAAAGACGAGAGAGAGAGCCGTCTTGTTGTGGATGAGTGATGGCCGAGAAGTGCTGGGTTTGATGAATGTGGCAGAGAGTGTTCGCTGGAGGAGAGTTGTATTGTGGTTGGTCTTCGTATGAACTTCGGCAACAACAACAGTGAGGATGGTGTGACGATCCGAGGATGGTCTGGCCAGAGATGAAGGTGGAGAACTGTGTGCAGCCGTGATGTGGTGCTGCGGTTGCCAAAAGATGATGCTCGGAGTTGCAGGGAGTGGCCGTGCGTTGGAGGTTGAGAGGGTCAGCAACGCTCGGCTGAGGCGTGTTCGTAGAGGGAGTCGTGGAGGGTTGCAAGGGAGATGGTGAGGATCTATTGGTTTGGCTTGACGCCGGTGAGGAGGAAAAGGTGGTGGTTCTGGGTAGCCGGAGACAGAGTCTGAGTGAGGGACGACAACGGCAGCGGCGACAAAGAGGGTGAAAAAAAAAAGGTTATGAAAACCTAGAGCTATACCATGTTAAATTTGGAGAAAGGCAATTTGCTCCATATTGATTATTGAATATTACAAGGGTGTATATATACATGAGAGAATGAAAAAAATGGAAAGAGAAAAAATGGAAAGTATATTTTACTAAGATGAAAAGTGTATATTTCTCTAATATTATTAAATAATTTTTTTTTGAGTATTTTGAATGATTAGCCTATTAAATGAGCATCCCAATCTATAATGCTAATTATGGATAGTGTACCTTCTATCCAATTTTGTCTTCAGCAAGTGGTTAACCACCGAAAGAAATTGTTCTTAAGGATCTCTTTTTTAGTTTCAAGCAAGTATGCCATTTTCTAGGAAGGTCCTAGAAAATGGCATAATCCTTTTCGATGATTGCGTATAAAATTTCGACCTTCCTAGAAAATGGCATAATCCTTTTCGATAATTGCGTATAGAATTTCGATGCGTAACTCTTTCCCTACAAAATGCATTGGATGGGGTAATATAGTATTTCTCAAAAAGCTTAGACCCTGTTCAATTGTGAAAGGACCATTTTAATGACCATGCACTCAAAATAACATGGAAGCTCAAGAAAAATAGCAGTTCCATTCAGAGGATCTCATGGGTTGGGTTACCAATTTTTTTTAAGTTTTTTAAACATTTAGGTAGTTGAATGTTCACCTGTTGGAAAAGTGAAAAAGTGGCACAATTGATTTTTGTAATTTTAAAATAAAATAAAATGAAACAAAATAATTTTTCAGATGGCATTATTTTTTTTTTCCCGCATAGAATTATATTCTTAAAAATCTCATGTAAGATTTCAAGAAATATACACAGAATATTCATATCAATGTTTTGTTTAGTTTATCATAATCTTAACAAACACTTTGAGAAGATGATCATTATATCTTTGGTATGTATATAAAATATATCAAGAACAATTGTATTTTTAAACATAAAAATTTATTAATTGAATCTAAAATTTTTACCAATTATAAATTTAAAATATATCTAACACTTAAAATTAATTAACTGAAATAATTGAGGACAGTACAGTATCTAAATATTAATTACTATAACAAATTCTATGAAACAATAATAATACTACTTTTATTAAACACAGGGTCCGTCGGGAGCCCCTTAGATCATACAATGTTTGAAAACCCCAGATCTAAAACCCTTTAGACACTTGACTTAGACTTTTTTTTTCCCCAAACCTTATCAACGGGTATTTCTAAGCCATCCACAAGTGCCCTTAAGGAAAGATCAAAGGGACCGAACAAGGTAGATCTTAGGGGACCGTACAATCTTTCTGATGTGCAGGATCCTCCTAGAGAGACAAGCACAGAGCATACTTGAATCCTTTTTACAAGCCCATAAAGGTGGGTACAAAAGCCTTTCAAGCAACAGTTTTCATGAACTTGGAATTTAGAAAGCCATGGAAGAAGAGGAAACTTTAGACAGGTTTTCTAGGTGTTGCCCCGAATGGGAACGCAACCCCCTTTATTTATAGATATGAGCGTTCACTATTAGACTCTTATCAGGACTAAAGTAACTTTAATAAAGTTACCTGACACAAACTTTTACATGACATAAAGCAGCAACTTTTACATAAAGCAATGACATGACCTAAAGAAACTTTAATAAAGAGACTTGACATAAAGTTTTACATGACATAAAGCAACGAATATTGGTCTACACGTGCAGCTTTTATCTTTGCATTTAATATGTAAATAGGGCTTTTTACACTGCTTTTTAAACTTGTGATTTTTTTGAAACATCATGGGAAATAACTCATGAGTATCACAGAGTTTATCTAAAGAAGCAAGGGCTAATTGTTGAATTTCTCCGAGAGAGATTTCTCTAAGTGATCTTTGGAGAGAATTAACTTTCCTATGGAGTTCTGCTTGAAGTTCCTCAGGCAAAGAGTTAAAATAGACCTGTCTCAAATTTTCATCATTAAAACCTCCTAAGAGGTAGTATCTCTTAGACATTCCATGGTAATGAAATTCAAGGTCTTTCTCTTCAAAGAATAGCAACGCTTCTCAAAATACTCTTGCCTGACTTGAAACCAATCTCTGAGAGATCTAGTAAACCAGGATGCGAATTCCATTAAAACAACTTCTAAAAGATTCCCTATTTTGGATAATTGAAGATCAATCCATGCTCCAAATTCTCCTATTTTGTCTCTCCATTTGATTGGAGGAATGTCGTCAAAGGAGAACTAAGGGACATTAGAAGGCTTCAGTGGGAAGGTTCCTTGGGTTTCCTAAGCTCTTGTTTCAACTTCTGTGGGTTCTTCAATAATTGGAGTGGTTTCAGACATATCATCTGTACCCCAGGCCCTAGATGGTTCAAGGTTTGTTCGAGCAGCCATGAGCATCTAAGTGATATTAGCAACATGTTCTTCTTGGGATGAGGCTGATAAGGCTTCATTGGAAATATCACTATTATCATCACTTACAGAGGCTGATTCCGATGGAGAAGAAATCTCATCAATGAGTAAGGATGGGTATTTGGGCTCAAATTGAGATGGAATCACAAGAATCTTGAGTTTTTGTTCTGGGTGAGAGGTAGATGGTACTGGTCTGGGTGATGGAGGATTTGGTCATGAGGTGTTGGAACTTGCTTTTTTATGTATGAGGGAATGTTTTCTGAAAACTTTAGCCGTGGACTTAAAGGTGTTTGGAATAATCTGGTTGTGTATATGAGGATGGGGGAGATGGTGAGGAAAAGGAGTAAGAAGGAGTGTAAGGATAAGCCTTGGGCATATATAAGGATGGTGAAGGCAGAGGTTTGTGAAAATCTTGCTTCATCTGGGATAATTGATCTTTTAGTTTTCTGATTTCTGCCTATTTGAAATCAAATTTTGGTCTGAAGTACCCTGTCTTTATGTAGCATTTTAAATCTACATCAAGTTGGTCAATTCTGGTCTTTAGATCGGTATACATCTATTCAATTTTGGAATCAAATTGGCCTATGCAGTTGTCCATTCGAGAGCTCTAAGAGATTAATCTATCAACTTTGTGGTGTAGAGTTTTTAGAGTTTCATTTTGAACCCTGGCGTTTTGAGTTTGCCAATTGAGAACTTGCTCAGCTTTAGAAGACAACTTTTTGGTTCCATTAGGCTAGATTTCAGTAGGCTGGACAAAGGGTTTAGAATAAAGATTTGCCTCTAGTTGTGATTTTGATTCAAGAGGAGGGAAATTTTTATCATATGAGGAAGCCATAAAACAAGGAATGGGTTCTGGAACTGGATGAGGGGTGGCTTTAGGAAATTCAGGTATGGGCTCTGGTTTTGGTGATAATAATCCTTCTTCTGTTAAGATTTGGAGAGCTCTTTCATAGATCCATAGTGGTCTTGGCTTTTCTTTGGCAGGATTAGGCCCTATCCAGGGACTATCTAGATCTTCTGGTCCTCTTTGTTTAGGAAGAGGTTTGCATGTACTCTGATGTTGGTGAGGAATGAAATTGCAATCACAATCTTCATCACACATAGAGGGATCCACATCCCATATGAAATGTCCTTCAATCTTGTCTTTATAGACTAGAAATCCATTAGCTTTAACATAGCTTATGGGAATTTTGTATTCAAATGTGACAGGACGAATCATAAGAGACTGGAATATAGGAGGAGTGTTGGATGATGGAGCCTTGGGCGGTTTAAACACCGTCTTTGCTTTTCCATCAGAACGTCTTTCAAACTTGGCTTTTGAAAGATGGATAGGTTCCTTTTGCTGATGAAGTTGTTCAAAACTAGTAATCCATTCCAAAGGAATAAGCTACTTCAAACCGTCTTTGGAAATTTGCCTTGGAATTTGAAGAATGGTGGGGACATCATCTCCTCTTTCTGCAGTAATCAGAATGGTATTTTCAGCATTTCCTGGGAGTGGAAGATCAACAACATGATCTTGTAGTCGATATATGAGCTGATGATGAAGAGTAGCCATATAGGAAGATGCTATTTGTGGAGCTCCTGATATCTGCAACTGGATCTTCATACAGTTCTTGAGATTCTTATCCCTAAGAGGGATATTGAAATTGGGGAAGAAAGTAAGTGAAATGCTTCCTGCCTGGAGAGTGGTGAGAGAGGTGCCGATAACGGCATGTTCATACTGAGTGAATGTAGTGTTAAGAAGGGTAATTCTGGCAGTGACTGGGAGACCTTTCCGACCATGGAGAGTGAGGATCAGATGGATAGCACCAAAATGGAGATGGGTAAAACCCTCCTTGATCCATTGATCAAACATATCTTGGCTGATCTCAAGGCCAATGTTAATTAAAAAAATAGTAACATTTTAATAGTCATTTTAAATATTGTCTAATTACAAAATTAATCAAAAATTTTTTGATTAATATTTGAAATTACAAATTTTAATATTTGTAATTAAAAAATAAAATAAAATTTTCATACCCAAATAAATGCTGCCAAACAAATGCCTTTTTAAGCTTTGCTTGGACTAGGGATTTGGAAGTAGGTGTCTGAGAATTATTGTGAAAGAACCCTTGAAATAAAGAGATTTTTTTTTTCCATTTTTAATTTTTTAATAAAAGATTAAATAACGGTTTGGTGGGAACTTTTTTTTTTTTTCATTTTGATGTGTCCCAAATCTTGCTGGATGATTCAATAAGATTTAAAAAAAAACTCACTCTAGCGAGTTTTAAACGACGAGGGTTGCCTGCTGATTAATGCGTGGTAGCCAAAACTCATTGGATGGTATAGCGAGTTTTCCTTAAAATCTCGCCGAACCATCCAGTAAGATTTGCATTGCAAATTGTTAATTTTGTAATATTTTTATACTCAAAACTCTATTTGTAGTATTTTTTTATTTTCCAATATGATTGCATCTCGAAAAAATAAATTAATTATTTAACATAAATTATTAAATTAGAAAAATAATTCTTAAAAATCCAAAATTATTCAACACTATTAAATGTAAATGTACAAAATTAATAATCACTTGCCTACTTTGCTTGTTTGGTACATAATATATCTTTTTAAAAAGTATTGCACTTGAATAACTTTTATATTTCAATTAGGGCTTTAAAAAAATTACAATAAATGTCATTTTGTATTTCCCAACTTTTATACACATTCACAATACATCGAATTACTATCAAAATTTCGGCAGAGTCTCCTCTTAAAATCAAGTATATCCATCCATGCACCTGTTCAAAGAAAATATTTTTCATTTTCAATCGATGCCAGTATGTTCACAACTTTAAAACACCAATGTTGACATTCATAGTACATTGAATTAATATATAAATATCAGCAATCGATAACAGTATTTCAGAAATTTCATACACATTTATAGTACATCGAATAACTGTAAAAATTTAGGCAGAGTCTTCTCTTAAAATCGAGTATATCCATCCTTGCACATGTTCAAAGAAAACATTTTTCATTGGCAATCGATACCAGATATCAATATATTCACAACTTTCATACACAACTTTCATTCACATATACATATTGAGGAACAACAAATAAACATCCCCAATTATATAGATATAATGCAATGAGGCTATACAAATGAAATCAAAAGAATTAGACTACTGTACAACACAATATAGGGGTCAAGTACATATACAACAAATGCCTACTCAAGTGCCATACGGAGGTCGTCTTTGGTCTCGGGGTGGCTGCCATCTACTTCCGCCGTCTGCGTCCGCCCTCTCATTCTTGGTCATCTCCATCCGGTCTCTTGCCTTGTCATCGCCTTTTTGTTTATCATCTCCGCCCTAAGTTATTGCATCATCATAATCCATATAAAGCGGATGGGGAGATGACTCATATAATGATGCTGGATGAGAACGAGGTGGCATGATTGGGTTGGATTGCACAATGTAGAAGTCATGGTGGGTTCGAGCGTGATAAATCTGCACTGCAGCTATCAACTGATCCTTTGACCCGAAAAGCATCCCCTTACCCAGGTCAGATGACTCATCCCAACAAGTCACTTGTATAGGAAGCTCCTCTTCGCGTGGAAAATCTGTAGCATCAACATCAATTTGAGCATACATTGGAGGTTTGTCTATAAAATGAGCGTTGTAGATGGCATCATTCGTTTCACGGGGGGTTGGTTCACATCATCTGTAAACTCATTTAACACTTTAGCAGTTTCCTGCTCGTACGTTTCTTCATATTATAAATTAACATCGTTAATAATATTCATCCCTTCGTTTAACGCAACGTTCATAATGGCGAACAATGATCTCAGACCTTCAGCGGGCTCTTGTGCGCACCCTCCCTATTCATCCATGTGATAAATAAGGATTTCATATGTTGGTGGCTCGAACGACGATACCGTACCTTCATTCAAATCCACAATAGACATCCCACCAAACTTCGCCCTCGTGTATGGTTCAATACAACCAAACATGGTCATTTCATATTGATGTGTTTGTTGGGTGTCTTCTTCTACTTTAGCCATATGTTTGACAGACGTCTCCGTCTGCCTATCCGCAGCAACACCCATTTGAGGAATGGTCTCCACCTATAACTGCACAGTTATATGTATAACGCTTGAGCTGTGTGCATCCAATAGAATGCGCAGACCATAGTCATCTATTACAGGAACAACCTTATAGACTCTTGTATCATTGAACCCCCATATAGGGTATCTGGTGGTCACCCGCAATGCATCTTGGTTTTGATCAATATGCAAATATTTGTATATTTTCGCATACAATTTGTTTAATTTAGCCCTATTGCCAATTCAAATAGCTCGAACAGGCTTAGTACTATAACTATCACCTTCAACTCTTGTGATAATATTCTCCTCTCCTATATAACAACACAGTCACTGCAACACTGCTTGAATTTCCTGCCATTTAGACCGACCCTCGGGAAATAGTAAAGACTTACGAAAAACAAAAATGTATATATAAGCATATGGCATAACACCTTGTTATTGTGTTTATTTGGCACATCGTTAATATTTATTTTTTAATTTTTAATTGTGTTTTAACAAAATTTTATATTTCCTAATTTTAATATAAAGAGAAACTATAATAAGATTTAATCTTGTTGATCCCATTTAATTTATGAGCATTATAAAATTAGTTTTAATTTTTAATTTTTCCTATTTAGGTAAAATTAGTCTTCTTTCATTTAATTTGATTTTTTATAGATTATAAAAAAAAATAATGTAGGATGCGACATTATATGCTAATTGTAACTAACAAAGTCTTAAGTAAAACTACTTATTATACGTATAAAACCTAAAGAACACTCTCTTTAATCTCCAAAACTTCAATTCTATTTGTTAACAATTAGTTACCGAAATAGACTAAGGGATAGCAATTTTCTTTTCTGAAAAAAATATTGATTAAAAGTCTTAACTAAAATTTTTGTTAATTCATGAACACTTCAAAATTATGATTTTTATAATTTATTAACTTAACCTTAATATTTTTTTTCAATAACAAATTTAAAACAGTAAATTACAATAAATTGCCCAAGAACAATTACACATAAAATATATAACAAATTCAAAAAAGTAAAGTACGAAAACAAAATAACCCTTACCTCAAATTGGGGATTTCAGAATGATGTTTCCAATTACAAAATTGAATGTATGAAATACTAATTTATGAATCAAACTAACGAATATTTGAATCAAATTAACAAATCTGAATGAAATAATATACGAGTTTCAGCTTAAGCTGTATACCTATTCCCCCTTTTTTATACCTTCCTTTCCAACGATCGGCGACTACGAGCAACGTTCAGCTCCTCCCTCCAACGGTCACCTATTGCGAGTGGCCAATCGTCTGACGACTGCTGCTGCTGTGCTCTGCAAGACTCTGCCACTCCGCAATTTCGCAAGAAAAATGGAGGAGGAAGAAGACTTCAAAAACTCGAGCAAAACTCGTTGGATGGTCCAGCGAGTTTTGGTTGCCACGCGTCAACCAGCGGGCAGCCCTATTTGTTTAAAACTCATTGGATAGTCCAGTGAGTTTTGCTTAAAATCTCGCTAAACCATCCAACGAGATTTGAGACCCATTAAAATAGGAAAAAAGTTCCCACAAAATCATTATTTAATATTTTATTATAAAAAATCAAAAAAAGAAGAAGAAAAAAACTCTTGAAATAAATGCTGCCAAACAAATGCCTTTTTAAGCTTTGTTTAGATTAGGGATTTGTAAGTAGGAGTATGAGAATTATGGTGGAAGAGCCCTTGAAGTGGGGTAGATGACAAGCATGGGGAAGGAAGGAGGAAGAAGAGTTGGTGAAAGGGCACTACTTTTGAGGTTTTCCAGGCACGTTCGCGCATGTGGCATGCGCGTGGGAGTGAGTAGGCATATGCTACTTTCTTCTTTTTCAGTCTAATATGTGCATGGTCAGCCACGTGCGAGCCATGCGGTAATTAATTAATTAATTAATTTAAAAGGGGGAGCAACCACAATCACATGTAAGCGGCGAAATCACACAAATGTTAGATTAGATATATTGAATAACATGAGTGAAAAATCACAAGGTCTAATAGAAACTAAATCGATCACTTCTCAGACTATAAATGAGATTTAAATATCCTGAATGGAACATTAATATCAACCAATGGAATCTTAGTTGTGATTCTGATTACTCTTAGTTGGAATCTTAGTTGTGATTCAAGTGTATGACTCTCGTACACAGAGCCACCGCTTTTGGTACGCAACACCACCACCTTTGCTTGTTGGTGACTGCCGTCACCTAACCATTGTCACACCGGCTTCTCTCTCTCTATCTCTCTCTCTCTCTCTCTCACGTAGTGATCCCTGCTTCTATCACCACACGCAAGACAGCTAGTGGATTGCTTTCAATGCTAGATGCAGATGCACCGCACGCGTTGAACCACTCCACCCAGCCTCTCTTTGCAAGTTTGCACCAACTAAACCCTAAAATCCTACCTAAGATTCAAATTAGCTGTCAACTCCTCTTTCTTGGTGATTTAATTCCTCAATCTTGCATATTGGCTCTTTCACTCTTCACCCCCATGTTCCATCTAAACAACATATTGATCCTCGTATCTTCTTTACTACTAATTTTTTCTTCTTCTAAAATATAACATATGTATATATATATATATATATATATATATATATATATTTTCTGATTTTCAACCTTATTAAACAAGCAAATCCAAACTCCAAGACTTTGTTTACTCATATCCCTTTGGATTTTAGAGACTCTAATCTTTGCAAACTCAATCTAGGCTCACTTCATCCCTTCTTCAAGTTCAATATGTCAAATACGATTAGGAGCAAGTCTAAATAAATCAAGAATTCAAGACTCATGCAATCCTATTCTACCAAAATTTGAGCAAGCTCACGTACTGAAGTTATACGTGCAGTTGTATGCCTTTGTGAAATGACTCTTTTTCCTTTAATTCTCTTAGAGGTTTAAGCTCTCTTACTCAATGGAGGAGGGAGATTTAGAATGGAAAGGTAAAGGGTAAGAGGGGCTCTCTGCGTAGAAGAAAATGTAACTCCTCCCATTGCAAAATGTATATGAGGGAATAAATAAAGAGGAATGAATATAATCCCCTTATCTAATCTACCTCTGTAGTCTATTAGGCTCTAGGACCAAGATAGAAGGGATTTAAATGGTTGAATTGGGGCAACTTGGGAAATAGTGAATATAGGTGGAGGGCTCCCATTGGTGGACCTCCCTTGATTCCAGGAAATATTTGGCTAATTACGAAAGGAAAAAAAAAAAGAAAAAGAAAAACGGTATGAATAAGCATTGTTGTTGGGATACTATGGGGATGGTGTACAGGAGGACATCAAATTTGAGGATAAGGGAATTTTGGGTTTAGATTGGGTGTGTGCATGTGCAAGAGCATGTGCAAGAGCATGTGCATGGAGTGAAATGCAAGTGTAAGGTGGTGATATGGGTGAATTTAAGTAAAATGTGAGTGTAGTGTGCATGATTAAATGATGTTTGGAATTGAGTTATGTTTAAAATTGAGTAGAATTTGGGTGACAAGTGAAATGCATTTGTTGAATTTAGTGAAATTAAGGATAGTTGAGTGCAAGTGTGTGAAATTAAATGAAATTAAGCAAAATTGAATGGAATTGAGTGATATTGGTTATGAAATACATGTGAAATGTTGAATTTGAAATTTGATGTTCCATGTTTGTGAGACTTTCATTCCAATTTTGTGCATGGAGCGCAAATTTGTATTCAATTAAAGGTTTAGGGTCAAATTAAGTTCAAAATGTGGCATTTAGGTTGGATTGAGATTTGATGTTTGGGGTTTAAGGTTCAATTGAACTCAATCCAAATGTGTCTGAATGACCTTTCAAATGTAAGCTTCTACTTTATCTTTCTTGATTGGATGAAAACCCAATCTGAATGCATTTTAATGGACCTTTAATGTGATTGGCTCTGTGATTACTTGCACATGCTTTCCCAGTCCCTTTCTATGCTCATACTCTTGTTTCATCATTTGTCTTGCGTTCATCATGCTTACTTGGGTAAACTTTGGTTTAAGAACCAATGCCTCGTCTCCTCTAATCATAGGAGATGTTATTTCTACCAGGATGGAAGGACTTTTGGTCTTAACGCAAATATATAATAGAATTCTAGGTTTGATTGTCCTAATACATTCTTCCCCTTTTATGGTGATCAAATGATCTCCTAATACAAACTTCAACTTCCGATGAAGGGATGATGGTACTACCTCAGTTGTATGAATCTAACGTCTTTTGAGCAACATGTTGAATAAGGGTGCAGTCTTTAGCACTTGAAATGGTACCTCAAATGTGCAAGGTCTAATCTCAATGTTTAAGTTCACTTCTCCTATTATTTCCCTCATAGTTCCATCAAAGGCTCTCACTGTCAAATTGTTGCTCTTTATGGCTAACTTATCAATTCCCAACTTAACCAATTTATATACTACATTTAATATTGACCCATTGTCGACCAATACTTTTGGTATGATTTTCTAACCATGCTTCACGACAATATAGAGAAGACTTACATGGTCTCTTTCTTTTACCAATATCTTATCATTTGTGTATGCAATGTTTTTGATTGTCATGATGGAATTGACCAGATCTTCAAGGTATATGAGCATCTTTCAACACCTTTATTAAAGCATTCTTGTGATTTTCAAAAGATGTAATCAAGTTGAGTATATAGATCTTTACTGGAGTTTTATTCGATTGCTCCACAATTTTGTAGTCACTAATTTTGAGCCATTGGCGAAATTTAAATACTTCATCATCATTAATTCTTTGTACCTTATCTTTCTCTAGCTCTTTTTATTTATTTTCAATGATTTTCTCTTTCATTTTCTTCTTCTCTCAAGTCCTTCCAAGGTATAGAATCTTACACTCGTTGTCATGCTTCCAATTCCTAACAAGTTTGTGACATTAGTCTCTTCCTCTGAATTTATTATCTTAGCTTCATACTTTGAGGGTAGAGCTTGATTTGAAGTATATAGAAATGGTAAGGGTGGTTTAATGGTTATAAGGTTTTTCTTGAAGATAGTGCTTGACATTGGATGTATACTAGGGCGCAGGTAATGGTGATAGATGGTGTGGATTTTTGGACTTCATAGATTTCCAAAGCATTGAGGGAGTTCTTGTGATCCATGTAGTGGGTTAGTTTTGACATTGGGATTTGCAGCATCTCCCACTGGTTGAAACTTTAGAATATTGAACTCAATCAAGTCTTGCACTCGGTGTCAGTTTAAGAACTAGACATGCGTTTATAGCATGGTCTGGTGCATTCATGTGGCATTCACATGATACATTTGAGTTGTGGAATTTTGGCTTCTGCCTTGGTTTCATTGGCACACGGACGATATTCCCTTGTAACACCAATTGGCGATAAAGGTCAACCAAAGGTATTGGCAAAGTGGTGAATTCTCTTCTAGGTCTAAGATTGACATTAATCTAGTTGGAATTGAAATTGGGTAAGTTTGAGGTGTTGGCTGGTTGATTGGAAACTAGTTGGGTGGTACAAGTGCAAATAACTTAGATGGTTTGATTTTGTGCCTGCCCTTGAGATAGTGCATTGACTTCTTCTCCTTTCTTCTTTAAGTAACTTGTTTAGTTGTCATTAGCGTGGTGTAGTAAGTTAGCTTGCCTAACTAGCTTCAAACCACTTTCTATTATTTCACCAATGGCGACCATAGTAGCAAAGTTAGATAAGCTATGAGGAATGATCTTGTTATAATACATGTCCTTTAATGTTCCTACGAAGTTAATCACCATCTCTATGTTAGATAATAACAGGCTTGCTTACTTTACAACCTCTCTCCACCTTTGTGCATAGTCCTTGAAAGTGTTGGAGTTTTTATTTTCCATGTTTTGTAGACTCATTCGGTCAATTGCCACATCGACTTTAAATTGGTATTGCTTTAAGAACACTTTTTTTATCCAAGACAATGAATAAGGTGCAAGAATGTGTAAGTGAATGGATTGAAGCCCCAAGGAGTAAACACATGTAAGCATGAATGCATGAAACCTCGGAGGGGTGGATGTTACTATGTGAGTCAGATGCAAGAATGGAGAGCATGACTAAACGAATCAACCTATGTGGCATATGATCATATTGATTAATGAACTTTGGCATCTTCAGTAGAGATGAATCAATGACAAATTCGTGCTCATTAGTTAAGTTGGGATGAGTATATGACACATCATGCCTTGATGAGTTGAAACTCATCAATTGAGTTCGGAGACATAAATGATGACAGATGCTTATTGTTGTGAATTATATCTCACATACTAAGGGAAAAAATGAAAGAAATCAAGGTGCAACAGAGCAAAGGGAAACCGTCGACAGTTTGGTTGAGTTTTGAGAAAGTTTGCTTACAGTATCTGGAACCATCGATGGTTTGGCTGGGTACAGATTGGGCAAATTTTGAATTTTGAATTTTTTGGCCATTATTTCGGTTGGGTTTCAGGGAAAAACTTCAAAGGGTGTTTATATATACATATATTATGTTGTATATTATGAAAGAAGTAAGAGAGAGGGTAAGAGAAGGAGAGAAGATCATTGTATGAAATTGTATTGTATATCTTTGATCTTCATAGTGAAATCTCTTGTTGGTTGCGCCCATGGATGTAGGCTTTGCTGAACCACGTAATTCCTAGTGTCATTGCCTTTATTATTGTTTTCTTTATACTGCTATGGTTGTGAATATATTCTATTTATCACCATTTAGATTGTTGTAAGTGCATGTTTGATTCTTTACAACAATATTGTTATTCCACCGTACATTGTTGGAAGAGGCCCTATTTTAACAAAAAATGGTATCAGAGCGTGTTGTATAACCTCTGAATTGAAGAATCTCTTGGTGTAACATAGTATGATGAAAGGTTTATACAGAATTCAACTGGATAGCATCGTTGCAGCGACTTGGAATGAAATGGGAGCAATCATTTGTCTTTGTTTGGCTAATGACGTGTTGTATCATATCATGGATGAGAATACTCCGACATTAGTTTGGCAGAAACAGGATTGCCCATGTATGTCTAAGGATTCATCAAAATATACAAGTGTAGTGGTGAAAGATTCAGAAATTTAGTGATAAAGATATGCTATGTGTTTCATCAGATTCAAAGTGCCTCATGTGTAATTCTTGGATCTTGGATACCAGATACTTTTATCCTAGAAAATGGTTTGACACCTACATGTCAGTTCATGCTGGTTGTATTTTGATAGAAAATGATATTTCATGCAAAATGTTTGTTATTGGAAATGTCAAAATTAGAATATATGATGGTGTTGTAAAAATCATATGCGATATAAAGTATGAACCGAGTCTAAGGGAGAATGTTATTTCATTGAGTATTTTAGACTGTAACGGTTGTTGTTATAAGTCTGAAAGTGGAGAAATGAAAGTGTGTGAAGGCGACTCGATAGTGATGAAAGAAGAAAAAGTAGTGGGAAATATCTATGCACTGCAGGGTGTTACGGTTGTAGGTGGAGCTGCAATTGTTGAATTTGAGTCATATATTCTGTGGCATATGTAGTTAAAGCATATGAGTGACTACATGTATTCAAATGTTTGGGAACCAATGATGATAGCATCGGGGGATAGATATATGTATTTCATGGATTTATCACGAAGGGTCTTGGTGTACTTCATGCGATGGCTGAGGTGGAGAACCAGACTGGTAGAGAGATTCTCAAGTCAAACATTGGGACTAAGTACATTGGTTTCGTTCAAGAAGTTTTGTGAGTAGGACAGGTTATATGCAGGATTTGCAGGGTGCTTCTTGTTGAAGTTAGTGAGTATGACACATTTCTCGTGTGACCGATCGCCAAAGGTATCACTAGATGGGAAAGTTGCAGGTGAATTGTGGGCAGTTTTGGTAGTAGACTACTTGGTTGTGAGTGGATGTCCACTGACACAATATTCTAGTGATGAAGGATCTAAATTTCGTGTTATATCTAGACATTACACCTTTCTGGGGTATAAAAAAGGTGGGTGCAAGTTAGGTGATCATGTAGCAAACAAAGGGGTGATCGAGGACATGGATTTTGTTGATGAAGCCATGGGGCAGCGTACTTAGGTAAAGGAAGAAAAACAAATTCTAGAAAACTGTAGCAGCAACAATCATATTATTCAGGTGGAGTAAGGGACTCAGGGCAGAAATGCAGGGAGTTCCATCTTGGATCAATAGTATGACGATATGAATGGGCATGTGATGCAGGTGCAGCAACATACTTAGGGTAGAGATGACATGGTTCATATTGCAGGGAGTTTTAGCAAAGGAGACTCGCAGAATAACGGTGGGCCCATGTGCACTATTAGATCATCACTCAGGTATAAATTTGGCATTCTGGTGTTTCATGTATCCATTACTACCAGCAGTAAGGTTTATACTATTTTTCAAATTGCAATACATGGAAAAAGGAAAAATAGGTGGATGAGTGCTATGGTGGAGAAAATGGATGTATTGCATATGTATCGGATGTGTGAGTTAGTGAGACTTCCAGTATGAAAGAGGGTGATAGGATGCAATGGAGTGATCTATATGTTGTGTGTGAATGACATGTTATTGGTTGAGAAGGCTTTGACGGAGGCTGATCAGTTGGGAACTCTGTTGAAAGGTTTTCACATGAATGTGTTGGGTATGGCCAAGATGGGTCTTGGTTTGCTGATTCGCATGGAAAAAACTGCAGGGAGATTGGTGTTATCTCAGGGTGGTTTTGTGGATAGAGCTACAGGGAGATTGATGTTATCTCAGGGTGGCTTTATGGATGGAACCATAGGGAGACTTTGTTTGCTGTCTCAAGGGGGTTCTGTGGAGAATCAATATAGAATGTTTACCACTTGGTATCCAAGTATGGGCCGTGATGTCCAGGATATGTCAAAGGTCCTCCATGATTGTGAAATGGGGTGTTTCAGTAGGCAACAGAGTGGACTATCAGTTGTTAGTTTTGTTAAAGACTATGCAGGGGGCTTTGGTGATAGAAGACTTGCAACAGTGTTTGTGTTTACTATCGTAGGAAGGTCTTGTTGGAAGCCTAGGGTGAAGTCTTCAGGTGTTGCATCTACAACTGTATCAGGGTTGATAATAGAAGCTGAAGCTGCCGTTAGTAAGTTCAAGTGGTGTTGCTTGGACTTGGTATTTGTCTCCAAGTGCTAGAAGGGAGACGGTCCCAACCATACATCCTAAGGTCAAGGTGGAGCAGCAGGTTCATGTTTTCGGTTTCTCCTAAGGGGTGTATGTTCACCAAGGTGGAGTTTGTTGTGAATTATGTCTCACATACTAAGGGAAAACATGAAAGAAATCAAGGTGCAACATAGTAGAGGGAAATTGTCGATGGTTTGGCTCGGTACATATTGCGCAAATTTTGAATTTTGAATTGTTTGGATGTTATTTCGATTGGGTTTTGGGGGGCACTTCTGAGGGGGCTTATATATACATATGTTACGCTGTATATTAGGCAAGAAGTAGGAGAGAGGGTAAGAGAAGGAGAGAAGATCATTGTATGTAATTGTATTGTGTATCTTTGATCTTCATAGTGAAATCTATTGCCGGTTGCTCCCGTGAATGTAGGCTTTGTCAAACCATGTAATTCCTGGTGTCATTGCCTTTATTATTGTTTTCTTTATACTGCTGTGGTTGTGGATATATTCTTTTTATCACCATTTAGATTGTTGCAAGTGCATGCTTGATTCTTTACAATAGTATTGTTATTCCGTTGTGCATTGTTGGAAGAGGCCCTATTTTAACAACACTTACAAGTCAAGTATAAACTGAGGGATGGTCTTGGGCTAATCATGGAGGAATAAGTGAAAACATATGCTCATAGATAAAACATAGAAAAATGAATAGATAAGTTTATACTCACAAGTTGATTACACATGGGTGTATGTGCACATGCTCATCTATTGAGCATGGTTGATGAATAATAGTTAGTAGTTGAGCACAAAAAGATGAATGAGGAGGTATGCTTATAAGTTGAACACATTCACATGTTTAAGCATACATATGACAAATCATCAAGAATCATAAATGGACATCCATATGGAGAAGAAAGACGCATATGTCCCACAAGGAATGTGTCTCTAAGGCTATGTTTTTTAGGCTCTATCTAGTGTAGATGACCTAGGGTCTTTATGTGTGGTTCAACTTTACATCTTAAGGATACAAGGTACCTAAATTGTCTCCACTGTCACCTATAAGTAAGCTATTAAAGTCTCCATCCTTCACCTTGGAGGTTTGGAAGGACACAATTTGAGTGGGATGTTTCATGGGCCTATGTAGAGACTGTTGTCTTACGAGAGAAAAAACTATTCCATCCTTATTTAAACTAAAAAGGGCGAGCTTAGATATATAGCTTATGAGTTTGTGCATGTCCCATTATCCCATAAACCATAGCATATACCCCCATTCATGAAAAGTAACCAATCAATGAAGACATATAAGATTCGAGGACCATGTTTGATTTGATGTTTGAACAATTCTAAGCTTATCTTCTTGGATTGACTATCTAAAGTCCCCATTAGGTCACCAAATTATTAACATGTACAGATCAAGATCTGATGCCTTGACGGGGATGGCTATCCAAAGAATGTGTTTAATGTCAAGTGCTTTGGGATTGAGCATGATAGCAAGTGCTCACAACCTGGATAAGAGGATTTCGATAGATGAAAGGTAGATCAAGCCTAAAAAAATGGGTGCTTTCTGATTGAGGATTTGTGCCTGGAGATGACTGTTTAAGAAAGCTTTACTAAGGAAGATAAGGCTGAATATGCTTAGCATGGGTGAGGGTTGCATGCTTATGCCTTGAGCAAGGATGGATGAATGCCCTTAAATTGGGCTTAAGCTCGTGATGTTGATACTCAAAGTTGAGTTTATAGTTAGATTGGATATGGTGTATAGTGCCCCATGTTGATATGATTGTTTGCCCTAAAATATATTCTATGTGAAAGGATGAAACTTTTTGCACATTAGAGGTAACAAAACTATTCGTATGTTTAAGCACACTGAAGACAAATCATCAAGAATTATAAGTCGACATCCATATGGAGAAGGAAAGGGCCTTTGTCCAACAAGAAGTGGTTTTCTAAGGCATGCTTCTAAGGCTCTATTCTAGGGTAGATGACCTAGGATCTGTATGTGTGGTTTGGCTCTACATCTTAAGGATAAAAGGTTCCTAAATTGTTTCTACTCTCTCCCACAAATAGGCTAGTAAAGGCTTTGTCCTTCACCTTTGAGGTTTGATAGGAAATAATTTGAGCGGGTATAGAGTTTGTGAGTGTGTGCATGCTACTTTATCCCATAAATTATAGAATATACTGCCATTCAAGAAAACCAACCAATCAAAGAATACATATAAGATTCAAAGACTATCTTTGATTTGGTGTTTGAACAATTATGAACTTCTCTTATTGGCTTGACTCTTTAAAATCCCCTGCGGAGTCGCCAAGCTATCAATACGTGCGAGCTGGGATCCGACACATCAACGGGGATGGATATCGAAATAATGCTTTTAAATGCCCTTTATCTTGCACTTTAAGGTTCACGAAAGCACCACTAACATTTTTTTTTCCGTAGGTGTCGTGAAGTTTATCTAATTGCTATTGATTAGTTGTTCTTTATATAATCCTAGGGTCCAAGTAACCAATAGTCTCTAGTCGACGATCTAGAGTTGTGTTTAGGAATTCAATGATGTGAGGGAAAGGTATTAGGCGCCCCTACATGCCTATCCTTTTGAAGGGCACCATGATAAGCTAGATATGTTATCAGATTCATTAATTAAGATTTATGATGTTGGCAAAGATGGTTTCATTATATGGTTTATACAACATATGTATTATGCTTAATCTCAAATTGATACTATATACATACAATCACATTCATACAATACAATAGAATATTACACTCGAAGAAGAGTGTTTGGTGAATTTATTTACCATGTCATTAAATAATGTTCCACCTTACAACCATCAAGCAACTTGTCAGTTTTTTACCCAGTGTTTTGCTCGATGGTTGTAAGGCTTCCTTTACCTCAAGAACCGCGTGAAGAACAAAAATATGCTCTTTGGGTATCCATCGTCAAATTGATTAGTTCGCATTTGGAATTTTCTTATTGTAATTTGTCATGACATCCCGGAAGTGAGGGTGCCCTGGGAGGTAAGGGGAATCAAAATAAACGTGTGATTTTTTCAAAAAATTAGAATTTTGGAGTCACAACTAACCTATTTTTCTTGGTGCAGTTAGAACACCTGATTACTACTCAATTAAGAATAGTATCGGTCTGTGTATACCCGGATTGGGATTGGGAGTTCGATTATGTTAGGGGAAGGTATTCGCACCTCCTATGCACCCGTTCTATGAATGGTACCTAATTAACTAAGAATTACCCCAAATTGAATTTTAATAACCTTTTAATTTACTCCTTTTTAAATAAACAAATAAATGAACAAATATACATAATTGATAGAATATAACCAAAACAGGATATGGTTTAGGAATGTCAACCCCAAAAGAGGGGATCTTGTTAGAAAAACCCCCCTCAGAGCTAATATAGGTGAGATCTAAAAATATCCATTGCCCTTTTTATAATCATAGGGACACACTCACATAAAAATCAAGAAAATCATCCAAAGGTATTTGTTTTTTGAAACATTCCCGGGTTTTTAAAAATTTTTGTAAAGCTTTTCAAGCCATCTTTAACATTCTTTAAAACAAACTTCTGAGATTTTTCAAAGGGATTTTTTTTTTATAATAAAGATAAACATAATAATAGACTAAAATAATAAAATACCGCAATACATAATAATAAAAATAAACTAAACTACCACAATACATAATAATAAAGGAAAGCATAATAATGAAGATAAACATAACGATTAACTAAAATACTAAAATACCACAATACATAATAATAAAGATAAACTAAAATATCACAATACATAATAAGAAAGATAAACATAATAATAATATAAACATAACAATAAAGATAAGCATAATAATAAACTAAAATACTAAAATACCACAATAATAATAACAAAGACAAATACATTAAGTTCAAATAACAAAATAATTAACAACAAAAACCATATATATATGATAAATTAAAAATTAAAAATTTGACACAACTAAAACACACATAGAATAGAACACAGAAAAAATAAAAGTAAACAAATAACAAAACAATATAACGAGTTATATAATGGATTATAAAATATAAGCAAACAAATTAACATAGATAAATAAAAATAAAACAATATAACGGGTTATAAACAAATAAGAATCAAACAAATAAGGAAGCAATATAAACAAATAAGAATTAAACAAATAAGAAAATAAGAATCAAACAAAACACAAAACAATATAACGGGTTATAAACAAATAAGAATCAAACAAATAAGCAAACAAGTAAACAAATTAACATAAATAAATAAAAACTAAACAATATACTTGACCATTGAAGGTTCTTATGGTTTAAAATAAAGTTACTTCTGTTTGACTTGAAAAGCAATGATAAAACTTATATTTTTACACTGTATTTGTGCTTGAAGTTCAGAAAAGACTCAAAATAGTTAGAAATTGTAAAAAAAAAATAAAAAAAATGTAAAGGGGAAGCTCATCGGAACTTCATCGGTCTAAAAAAGAGAGGAGGTAGGAGTGTTTGAAAATATCAAGTTTTTATAATACATGAGGGGTTAAAAAGGTAGGGAATAGTTAACTAAGGTCTTTGGGTTAAAATAGATAGAAAAACATAGGAAAAAGCTTGGGAAAATCCAAAATCCAGCCATTGTCATGGTTGTTGGTGACAGCTAGCCATGCTTAAAACATGTATGTTTTTAAGGATTTTTTGTTGTTGTTGTTGTTTTTTTTTTTTAATATATTGCAAATGATTCCTAGGGTCAAAAGGAGTCAAACAAAAATAACAGCGCTCAATTTGGAGATCAAACAAAGGAGATATTGTAGCGCCCCGACCCTCCACGTGGGCCCAGAGTGCTAGTGAAACGTATAAATACTTTCTGATACCACACACATATATATAAATGCAACCTGTGCTAACTAGGGAATTCTAGGTGCACCTGGCATTACTAAAATTAAAACTATACAACGGAAGATTTCTAAAATATCCAAACACTTTACCAGAGTTCTAACTATTCCCAATTACATACATACATATCACTATCTGTCTACATATTACAATCCCAAAATATCAAAATAAAATATCTGGTATCTCACCAATCTGATTACTACTCCCAAAAGTCTAGTCCCAGCCCCGAGGTAAGTTAGGCACGATTCCCTGAAGGTCCTGAAAAATAATTTGTATAATGGGGTGAGACACTTCTCAGTAAGACATACTATATTATTATCAGTGTGTGTCTAGCATGAGTTCCCATGTGAATATAAAATCTCATCATTTAACTGTATATGAAAACGACATTTAAACTGTGCTAATCAGTGTGTCTGAAAATATATAATTTTTGAATAATAAACTGTCAGCTTAATATAACCCATTTATAGTAAATTTGCCCATATATGCATAGAAGATACAACTTGGACTGCTGAAGTAGCGTCGTCACGCAATCACATACTTATACGACATGCTTCCCCCCATGACAGGTTGTGCGGCCTAAAAACTGGACTCAACTCGCAGTTGGCGATTCCACAGCAGAGTCAAAACTATCACTGTAAGTACGATTGTGGGCAGTTTCCCTCAGCCTCCGCACCCAGCCTCCTCAGCAGCCCCTCTTGCAACATCACCCAGCCACATCTCCTCTGCCTTGCGACCAAGTTAGCCAACGAGCCTCCACAACCTCCTCTGCATCACCACGGAAGGCCACAAGAAGCCACGCTAGGCCAAGCGACTCTCGGCCTCTTCTCCACCATCGTAGTCGTCGCACCATCCTCGCCATCGCCAGAGTTCGTGCTGAGACGAGCCATGGTACAGTCCTTTGCTCCTGCCAGTAGCCAATACCGAGCCCAGCCATTGTCCCCAGCAGCCGAGACATCTAGCCACCACAACAGCGACCTTTCTCTCCACTCGAGCACCCATCCTCTTCGCAGCTCCGACGAAGCCAAGCCGAGAGTTCACTCCTCTCTGTTCCAATGGAGGCCAGACACCCACAGCTTCCAGACAACCACCCTAACTCGTTGGAGTTCCCCTCTAGGTGCGAAACCTTAGCTTTGAAGGCGTTTCTCTAAAGTGCCGACTGCCGAACCAGGTTAAGGACCTGATCTCTCCAGACTGCTGCAACACAACTCTCCATAGACCCCTTTCCGTCACTCACTCTCACCTGTCGTCATAGTTTTAGCAAGCATCCTTTACTGCAACTCTGTCAGAACCCCCCATCCTCTCCGACATTTCCAGCTTCGGCCGCCGACATCCACTCTCCGCCAGCCACTACCTTGCTGCCAGTGCGCCCTTCGTTGCCGCCACAGCCCCAGCCACAGCAGCCTCCACGCTTGACAGCTTTCTGCTACTTCCCAGCGCCGCTGCTGCGTTTCTCTCGTCGCCATCACCGCTTTTCCCTGCGAAGCGAACGCCAAGACTCAAGGTTTGTTGTTTTTTTTAGGAGACACACGATGGGTAACACAGAACAACAATCTGTGCGAAAAATCGTGAGCCGTCGCCGTCAAGGACAAATCACGAAAACTAAAAGCTGTCCCTGCTCAGGGAGTCGCCAAACAATACAGGTTAGTCTATTTTCTATTTAGAAAAGTTTGGTTGTAATCTCAATATTTTGCAATACAGTGTTGTCCCCCACCGATGGTCGCACTGTCGGCGGGGAATGCCGTCCAGGCTAGTCCCGAGGTGCAGTCATATGCACAAATTTTGAGTAAAAAAGTGGTGATGCATGCGTTCAAAATTCCCATGAGATTGCCCGTTAATATCAATGGGGAATTGGGATTTATTTTCTCAGAAGCAGAGATGGTTAAGACTGAGGAAGAATTTTGTTTTGCATTAGTAATGAAATTTTTTAGGAATCGGCCATCTATTGATAAAATTTGGTTTTTGATTGTGAAAACGTGGGGTTTGACAGAAATTCCAACGATCAGTGTTATGGATGATTATCACGTGTTAATTCACATGAAAAACGAACGTGACTTTCTGCATGGTTGGGCAAGGGAAAGTAGAATTATGGAAGACAATTCTTTTCGGATGTTCAAGTAGACAAAAGATTTTGATACCAAAAAAGAATCCCCATTGACTCCTCATTGGATTTTCTTACCGAGGTTACCAATGCATCTTTATAGAACGGATTTTCTCCAAATAATAGCGACTCGTTTTGGTCGTTATCTTGGAACTGATAATGCAACAATTAATCGTACGAGAGCATCAGGGGCACGTATTTGCGTGGAAGTTGACCTAACAATGGAGCCGGTAAAGGGATTTCCTCTTGTTTTATCTTCGAAACAATGTATTTGGCAAGAGGCCAAATATGAAAAAATGGGTTTTTTTCTTCTCTAAATGTTGCAGGCAAGGACATACCTCGATTGTTTGCAGGGTGGGAGAGAAGCGAAGGGAGGAGGAAAAATATAAAGAAAAAAAGATATGGAAACCAAAGACTAATGACGGTGTAATAGAAACCAATTCCAACGTGGATAAAGGAACAAAGAAGGTGGTGCAAGAAGCAGGACCCACTAATGTGCATATGACGAAGCATATTAATGATAGGAGCCCTGAAATAGCAAAAACTCCTGTAGTTCAAGAAAATGGGGATCATGTAAGGCAAAACTCTGATATACTGCAGAGAGCATTAGAAAATAATGGGAATGAAGATTCAATAGAGAGGAATGAAGGGGAGTGTGAAGAAGTCAAATGTGATGATGATCCTTGAGTTTCAAACGATGAACCTCTATCTCAAGAGGAAGTGGATCACGTGATAGTTCTAAACTGACTGAAGGTCGGGACCAAGGTTTGCAACAGGAGGAATTGGCTCGGGGTTATTCGTCTGAGGGGGAGGAAGGGGAAATATCAGTTTTAAATGGCAAAGAAAAAATGTATGAGTCTGATACAGGGCAGGAATGGATTTCCGTAAAAAATTCAGTGAGGAAATCTCAGAGGGTTCTCATCAGACCGCATAAATTAAATTTATAACGAATACAATTCTTTTATGAAATATTAGGGGGTTGGGCAGGTCTAGAGGTAGGTTAAAGATGCTAACTAAAAGGTTTATTGTTGGGTTGTTTGCTATTTCAAAACCGTTCACGGCTGAGGAGCGGATGGTAATGCTGGGTAATTTTTTGAATTACCACCATTTTATATCTAATGAAAATCAGGGCGATAAATTGTGGCTATTTTGGAAGGATATAAATGCCTTTGAGGTGATTTCAATCACGACTTAGAAGATTTCTGGGTGGTTTTTTAAGGATGGACAAAGAATTTTGGTGAGTTTTGTCTATGCGAAATGTTCTTATGTTGAAAGAAGAGAGTTATGGCGGCAACTGGAGGAGTGCCAATCATATTTTCCTTGGTTGGTCATGGGTGATTTTAATGTGATTCGAACGGATACTGAAAGAATTGATGGAAATCCAAGACCACTGTTACCTATGATGGAGTTTAATGACTGCTTACATCATTGTGGTCTCTTTGATTTATCAAACACAGGCTCACGAATGTCGTGGTGCAATGGCCATGAAGGGGTGGCTCGTAGTTGGGCTAAGCTTGATCGTGTTCTTATTAATAATGGTTTTTCCAACCTATATGGTTCAGATCAATTCAAATATCTGAGTTGAAAATCATCAGATCATAGCCCTATGGTGGTGTATACAAATACGTCTTTCTCCCAATATGGCCCTACCCTTTTTCGGTTCTTAAATATGTGGAGCTCTCATGATATGTTTTTGTCGTACGTTAAAGATATCTGGATCAAGAATGACTTGGCCTTGGGTCTTCTGAAACTTGCTATTCGCCTTAAGAGAACTAAAGTTGCATTACGTGCATGGAATAAAAATGTCGTTGGGAGAGTGGAAGAAAATTTAAAAGCTCTTGAGGAAAGGATGAAATATCTAGAAAATCAACTACAAGCAGGTTCTTCTGAGGACGTTGAAGCTGATTACTTGACTACTAAGGTGGAGATTCAGGTCTGGGAGAAGAGGGAAGCATCTCGCTTATGACAAATTGCGAAAAAAAAAATGGTTAACTGAGGGGGATCAAAACTCTAAATTCTTTCATTCAGTTATAAATCAAAAGCGGAATAAGAGTCGTATAGGCCATATGGTTCTGAACGAAGGGAGGATATTGGAGGGTGCGGAAGCAATTCATAATGAGGCAACTGTTTTTTTCCAGAATTTTCTTTCAGAGTCTTCAGTGGTTGAACCATGTGATCTCTCTGAGTTAATTCAAAGGCAAATTTCAGATGTTGATAATAATTTATTCTGCGTTGATCCGACAGAAGAAGAAGTTAAAAGAGTGGTGTTCTCTATTCCCAAAGAAAGCAGTCTGGGACCGGATGGATTTGGATATGAATTTTATAAATCTTGTTAGGACATTGTAAAAAAAGATCTCTTGGATACGGTAATGGATTTTTTTCAAGGCACTACTCTTTCCAAGTTTTTTTCCTCTTCATTTATTATTTTAATTTCGAAGGTGTATAATCCTTCTAGCTTTGATAAATTCCAGCGTATTAGTTTATGCTCTATGGCTTATAAAATTTTTTCCAAAGTTGGTCTTGCATGAACAAGGCGCTTTTATTCCCGGGCGAAGTATTTTTGAAAATATTACACTGGCTCAAGAAATGGTTTAGTCTTTGCACAAAAAAAATAGCTAGCGGCAATTTGATGATAAAACTAGATATGGCTAAGGCTTACGATAGAGTGAATTGGAATTTTCTTCTGGAGGTACTTAAGACTTTTCGTTTCTCTGGGAGGTTTTGCAAGCTCATAAAAAATTGTGTGGAGTCTCCATGGTTTGCTGTTTTGATGAACAGAACCTTTAAGGGGTTTTTTCAATCTACGAGAGGCTTGCGGCAAGGAGATCCACTATCTCCTTATTTATTCATCCTAATGGAGGAGGTTTTGACACGGTTGCTTAGCAAAAACTATGAGACTGGTCGGATTGGTAATTTAATCATCCGATTGGGACCCCATTGGTTTCGCATTTGTTATATGTGGATGATATTCTTATTTTTGCGAATGGTCAGAAGATGTTTATGAGAAATTTAGTTTACGCTCTGGAAAGGTATGAGAAGTGGTCGGGTCAAAAAATCAATAAGACTAAGTCAACGTTATTCCTCTCAAAATACATCACTCCCGCTAGGAAGCGTGGTTTATTGAGAATCACAGGTTTCATGAAAGGTAAATTCCCTGTTTCATATTTGGGTGCGCCTTTGGTGTCTAGAAAATTGTCTTCCAGGACATTGGAGCCTCTTGTGAAGAAGATTAGAAAGAAAATTGTAGGGTGGAAATCTAAGTTGCACATTGGAGCCTCTTGTGAAGAAGATTAGAAAGAAAATTGTAGAGTGGAAATCTAAGTTGCTCTCGCAAGGTGGAAGATTGATTTTACTAAGACATGTGTTGTTTAGCATGCCTATTCATTTGATGTCTGTTATTAAGATTTCGCAGGTCACATATTCTCGCAATAACTCTTATCTTTCAAATTTTTTATGGGGAGAGGTGAAAGATAAAAGGAAGATTCATTGGCGCTCTTGGGGGAAAATTTGTAAACCTACCTCGGAAGGGAGTCTGAGCCTAAGAGATCTTAAGGAAGTTCAGAAATCTCTTCTCATGAAATTTGCCTTCAGATTGCTTACTTCTAACAATCTGTGGGCAGATTTTTTCAGAACTAAATATTGCAGAAATGATAATTTATTAATAAGGAAGGGGAGACCAAATGACTCTCGGTTTTGGAAATCAATTATGGCCACCATTCTAGAAGTTATGGATAATGTTAAAATTTTGGTGAGAGGTGGGAACTCTTCTTTTTGGTTCGACAGGTGGTTGTCATCAGGCCCGTTATCTGTGAACACTGAGGATATTTTGAATAAAAAACTGTGTATTAAGGATTCCTGACTAAATAATAATTGGAACTCTGATTTAGTACGGGAATTGGTTGGTGGTGATAAAACAAGGGAAATTTTGCAACAGGTGCCGACGGGTAAAAGTGGGCAGGAATTTTTTGTCTGGAAGCTTGCCCCGAACAATAATTTTTCTAAAAAAATGGCTTGGGAGGCAGTGAGGACCAGAAGTGATTTATTTTTTTTTGTGGAATGACTGGTTTTGGCATTCTTTATTGCCTAGAATAATCTCAATGTGTTTATGGAGAGCCTGGTTTAGATGCTTGGCTGTAGATGATAGAATTCAGACCAAAGGAATATTGATGGCTTGGGCTTGTGATTGCTGCATTTAGAGAAGTCAGGAAAACATTGATCATATTCTTTCTTTAGGAGAGGTGGCTTAAGAGGTTTAGCATCGGACTAGTTTGGCGTTGGGGATTCCTTTCCAACGATCTCTTCCTTGGAAAAATAAAATGGCAAATTGGTTCCACTATGCAAAAAAATCGTCTATTAAAGGTATTTTAATCGGGATGATTCCATGTTTGATTACGTGGTGCCTCTGGAATCGAAGATGTAAAGCGAGAATGGAAGGAGTTTATCAAAGTGCAGATTAGATGTGAAGAAGTGTTCGATTCTGGGTTAGTTTTATTTCTGAGAGTACCATTTCTTTTCAAAAATTGAAGAAGTCAGACATTAAGATTTTGAATGAGATTCAAATTAAGCATCAGAGAGTTTGCGATAGACCAGGAAAAATTATTTTATGGGTTAAACCTCCAATAGGGTGGATAAAACTTAATTATGATGGGAGTTGTAAGGGCAATCCGGGTACTTCAGGAGGTGGAGGAATTATTCGGGATTGCCATGGCATAATAAAAGCGGCTTTTTCAAGTTATTTTGGAAATGGTACGAATAATAGTGCGGAATTAAAAGTAATCAGGGAAGGAATTCGTTTGTGTAAATGTTTGCATTATGTTAATGTGATTATTGAAAGTGATTCGCGAATTGTAGTTGATTGGCTTCGGAAAGGTAGATGTACTTTGTGGTAACTTTGGGAATTTTGGGGGGAGCTCGTGGCAGAGTTAGAAGGAGTGAATGTCATGGTGATGCATCAGTATAGGGAAGGCAATAGTGCGACTGATTTTCTTGTTAAAGAAGGAGAAATGGGAAACAATGTAATCTACGAAGAACAACATCTTCTACGACATTATCTGAAAGGTATCCTTCGGATGGATAGGTGGGGTCTTGTTTTCGTTCGTTGTTAGTTCATCTCTAGAGTTTCGTTTGATGTATTTTGTTTTGTTTTTGGTTGTTTTTATGTTTTCATCTCCTTTGTTAGTTATGTTTTAATTTTGTTTGTCCTAATTTGGTTGGTTGGTTTTAACTTGTAACCACGGTATTCCTCCGCCAAAAGTGAGGGTTTATTAATAAATAAATGGAGGTGTCGCCCTCTTTTAGAAAAAAAAAAAGAAGTACGATTGTGCCTACCTATGGTCACCGGTATACCACGAATGGGACCCCCTAGCAAAAACCTCGGAGTAGTACTGCGACCTAGGTCTCTAATTGACTTATTACACTTCCATGCCCATGTGATTGCACTCACTTCCCACATATAGCTACGGTACTGTACTCACAATATCACATATCGCAATCCACAGGGTTCTAAAATCATATAGGACAATTTACATAATAAACACTGTATTATAATTCTTTTCATATAAAACCTGATATTCAGGAAATCTGGCCTCTGACTGTCATATAAAAACTCGACCCCCGACCGTTATATCAAAACTCGGCCCTCGGCCATTATATCAAAACTGTATAAAAATCAGTTTAAGCATTCTATACACATATGCTATTTAAAAGTCGTTCCCATATCATACAATTTTTTATTTGTTATCCATAAATAAAATAACCTAACTGGGAAAAACATAAATTGCTGAAAACAGGGTATGATCATCTCCAGGGTTTTATTTAACTCATATTACATATTTTAAAGAAAATAGAATATGATCAAACCATTCACAATAATTTCCTCAAAAACATATATTGCATTTTAATCAGTCCATATTTCACAAAATAGCTGACATAATATAATCCCTTTACCTGTTTACTAAGAAGGTTCCTAAAAAGCTCCTAAAATCCACCTTACAACAATATGGAGCTCAAAATCCTGAAACCACATTTCCCCCAGTTTAATCAACTCAAATCCCAGAATATTTCTCATTAAGCATGTCTTAGGCTTCATATACTCCAAATTAATCATAAAACCCTAAAATACCCTACTTACCTTGGTTTTGGAGTGGTGCCTGGAAAGTTCCGATCGAGAATCCATTCTGCTAGACTTGTAGAGAATTTATCCTAGATCCTTGTAGGATCAGGCGATGAATGACGAGAATTGAAGAGAGAGAGAGAGAGAGTGTAGGGTGCGGGTTAGAGAGAGAGAGAGAGAGAGAGATTAAATTTCTTAATGAAGAAACAACCTAAAATTCTATTTATACCCCTTTGACCCGGCATGATTCGTCGACGAAATGGGACCTTCGTCGATGAACCACAGAAGAACATTCGTCGACGAATGAAGGGTTCGTCGACGAACCTTAAGTCTAATATTTTCCTATTGTTTGGGATCTCTTCGTCGATGATGCCTGAATTTTGTCAACGAATCATAGAAGATCACTTATCGATGAAAACAGGGGATTCTTCGACGAGGCATACTGTTTGCTTTTTTTTTTTTTAATTTCCTTTTCTTCTTTTCTTATTTCCTCTTTATTTTTCGGGTTCGGGTTTCTATAGATATATCAATTAGAAGTTTTAGGTTTTCGATGTCTTCGTTGGCAATTCGCCAAAGAAGACAATTGGAAAAAATCTATGGCAGCAATTTTTTTTTTTTTAAATTTAAGAATTTTTTTTCATTTTAAAAATTAATAAAAATATTTTTTGATCTCAAATTTTTTTTAAAAAATAGGGAATAATCTAAAACCAATTCTTATTTATTTTAATATTGTTTTTGTAATTTAATTTATGTATTTCCTATTTTATTTATTTTTCTTTTATTTGGGATGTTTCTAATTTTAAAAATATTTTATTTTAGGTTTTTATTTAAATTTAAATTTATAAAATTTAGGAACACTTTTGCAACCTTTAGATATTTTTGAGATTAATTTTTAGGCCTCTTAGGTACTTTATATTAGTTTTCTTGTATTTTGTTATGTTTTTTTTTACCTTTAATAAATTAATAAAAATTACTGAAAAATTCCTAAAAAAATATCAAAAAAATTATAGATGGGTTTTTATTCTGTGTTTAAAGTATGAAAAGTGTTTGAATCCCTTTGTATCATAATTGGAGAGTAAGGGTGAATGATACAAAGTTTTAGTGGTTGAGCACTATTGTGATGTTTGTTAGAGCCCATGATGGTTTGAATTGCCTATGATGAATTAATGAGGTGTGATTATCCTTTGTTTTGATTCAACCTTGACTTGTTAAGAAACCATGATTGAATCTCTGTTTGAATGATGAGTGGTCTGGTTGATAATATGAAAATTCCAAGTACTAATTAATCAATTTGATAATGGATCTCTGAAGAAATGTTATTGTTGTTCTTTGTGTGGTTCTTGAGGTGAGGAAAGCTTTACAACACTGACGAGTTACCCAATAGTTGTGAGGTGGAATAATATTTAATCACATGCATGGTAAATAAGTTCACTAAACACTTCCTCTTCAAGTATAACATTGTATTATGTCATATGAATGTGATTGTTTATATTTAATATCAATTTGAGATTGAACATCATACTTATGTCATATAACCCATATGATGAAACCATCTTTGCCAATGTCATAAAACTTAATTATTGAACCTAACAATAGATCCTCGAGGAACATGTTGTTCTTTATGCGCTTTCTGAGGTAAGGGAAGCCTCACAACACTAATGAGTTGCCCAATCATTGTGAGGTGGAACAATACTTAAAGGAAAGGTAACCTAATTTAAAAAGATTCAAAAATCACATTGATTAATGTTTGAACAGTTCGAGCTTATCATGGTGACATTTGAAAGGATGAGTGTGAGGGGGGTGCCTAATACATTCCCCTCATATAACTGAACTTCCGATATGATTCTAGAACATAGACTAGAGAATATATGTTACTTGGACCTTAGGATTAGTTAGAAACCAATTAATAATCAATGGTAATTAAGTAAGCTTAACCACACTTAGGTAAAAAAAGTTAGTGGTGATTTTGTGAACCTTAAAATGTAAGATAAAGGACATTTAACAACATTCTTTGGACAGTCATCCTTGTCGATGCATTGGATCACAATCTGCACATGTTGATAGAGCTTATCTATGAACTAATCTATTGGGTTGAGTAGGCAAATAAAAAATAAATAATAAGCCTCAAGTTCCATTAAGTAGGATTGGCTTTGAACAAGAGCATGTTCTTCAACTAACTCAAGATTTATCAAACCTTTTTTAACTACCTTATTCTAAGTTATTTTAAGTTTGTCCCTCCCTCTTCTAGTGCCATTAATAGTAATTTTCTCTCTCTTTCTCACTAGTGCATTACTTGGGCTACATTTCAAATGTCCAAACCATCTATGCTACTTCTCTTATCTTATCTTCTATGGTGCTGTGTGTAACTTATTACAAACATGTTCATTCCGTAGTTTACCATTTAATGTTACATCACTCAAATCCACTTGACCATGTGCACTTCAATAACTTTTACTTTTTGAATATGTTGTTTCTTAGTCGCATAGCATTATGATTCATGTAGCATAGTTGGTCTTACAGCCGTCCTATAAAACTTTACTTTTAATTTAGTTTTATTCTGTGATCATACGTCACAGACTCCTTCATTTTGCCCAACATGTTTTTAATTTTATGCACTAAATCCTCTTTAATTTCTCCCTCCACATGCATTATAGATTAAAGATATCAAAAAGTACTTCTATTATTGATTTCTTGATCATCAAGTTTAATCTTCAATTCAGTATTCCTCTTTACATGGCAAAAATTTTATTATCTTCTGTTTTAGGCCCGTTTGGAACATCTTAAAAAATACTTACTTTTTCAAAAGTAAGTACTGCTTGGTTTACACTTAAATAAGTAATTATTTCAAAAGGTAGTTTTACAAACTTTTTATATTAAAAAAATCAGTATTTTCTGGAAAAGTTTAAAAAAAAAAAAAGTACTTATATGAAAAAGTACTTATCATAAATAATCCTAGAATACTTTTACATACATATATATTTTATTTTTTCAAATAAGTACTTTCCTTGAAAAGTAATTTTCTAAAAATAGACACAAATGACCCTTAATATCTACTTAACCTAAAACCTTTAAGCTCTAGTGCCTTTTTCCAGTGTTCTAAATTTGATTTTACTACACTCCTGATTTCATCAGCCAAAAAAATATTATCTGCAAACATGATAAATCATGGGATCTCATCTTAGATATTCCTTATGAGTTCATCAATCACTAAAGCAAACATATAGGGGTTAAAGTGGAGTCTAGATGTACACTTATTGTGATTGAAAATTCTCTAAACTTCCCTCCTACCATCTTGATGCTAGTTGCTACTCAATCATACATCTCTATAATAATCTCATTATACTTGTTGCTCACTCCCTCCTTTTCTAAAACCCACCAAAGAACTTCTCAAGATACTTTATCATATGATTTCTTTAGGTAAATAAAAACTATATGTAAGTTCCGCTTATTTTCCCTTGATTTCTCCATTAATCTTCTTAGTAGATAGATAGCTTTTGTTATTGATGACATAGGCATCAAATTAAATTGATTCCTTGAGACCCTCATTTATTACTCTTTGTTCAATTACTTTTTCCCATAGTTTCATTGTATAACTCTTAAGTTTGATTCCACAATAATTGTTACAATTTTGAATATCGCCTTTGATTTTGTGTATAGGTATTAATGTGGTTTTCCTCAATTCCTTTGACATTTTCTTGTTTTTATAATAGTGATAAACAAATTAGTTAACCATATAATTCTTTTATCCCCTAGAAATATACACTTTTCAATTGGGATGTTGCTTTGTCCTATACATTTCCCACTTTTCATTTTTTTAAAGTCATCTTAACTCCAGTGACTCTAATTCTGTAAATAAATGTCATATTATTAGTCTTGTCCTTATTTGTCACTTCTAGGTCTAGACTAATCGTTTGATTTTCATTAAACAGTTTATTAAAGTAGTTTCGACACCTCTCTTCTTTGTCTTCTTCTTTTACTAACATTATCATTCTTATCCTTTATATGTTTTACATTACCAAAATCTTTGCACTTTCTTTCTCTAACTCTAATTGATTTAAATATGTCTCTCCTCCTTTTTTCATATCTAGTGTAGCATATCAAATTATCGTAAGTTCTATGCATAACTTCACTAATGACTTTTTTTCTGCCTCTTTTTTCTATTCTAATTTTTTTTATTTATATTTCTACAATTTTTCCAAGTTTTATGCCAGATTATTTTCATCTTTATTGCTTTTTGGTTATCTTGATTCCACCAATAATTTTCTTTGTTATTTGATACTCTTTCTTTAGATTCATCTAAAGTTTCATTTGCTATCTTTTTTAATAGCATAAGCCATACTATTCCATAGAGTGTTTGAATCTACTTTATCGTATATTGTCCATTCACCCTCTTTAATCATTTTATTATCTTTAATTTTTACAATATTTTCCCCTTTTAGAGTTTACCAACGTAGTTCTCTTGCATCATTTTTTGTTGCTCTATTTGTTCAATTTCATTGTATAAATATCCAATACTAAAATTCTACATTGTGAAGTCAAGCTTTCCCATAGTATGACTTTACTATCCTTAAAAGAAAAATGATCTACTCTCCTAGTTAAGAAGAAATCTATACAGATTTTTTTTGTTACTATTAAAAGTTATCTGTTGACTTTGATGTGATCCCAAGAGTAGGGGTGAATTGGGGTTTAAAAATATTTTAACTAATTTAAACATTTACATTGATTCACCATAGTTCATATCCCATTCAGTATAATAGTGTGCATGAAAAATGATGAAACTATACGTTCAAACATACACGTGCGGCATATCTCATTTAACTCAAATGTGTACATGCAAATCATTATAACAATAAATAAACAAGCATACACATATGAAAATTTAAGTGCAGGAAGGTAAATGAGATAGAGAGAGATATATACGATATTTCTTATCGAGGTTCGGCCAAACCAGCCTACGTCCCTGCCGTGGGCATACCCCCCAAGGATTACACTACCCCTGCTCACTTAAACGGATGGAGTAGAAGCCGTTACAACCTTTCCTTATGGGATAAGGTAAACCCTAGCTCAATTACAAGGTTGAGCCCAACTTGTCTCCCTTACGGCGTGGAGACTCCCTAGTTCAATTTCTCGAGCTGAACCGAACCGGTCTCACTTACGGGGCTAAGACTCTCCAATTCAATTAACGGGCTGAACTCAACCGATCCATTAAAAATCATTTTGTACATAATCCAATGCTTTTAAATACAAGCATGGATGTACACATTAAAAGCTCTAATGCACTCTCATATGATATGAAATTAATGCTCAGTAGAGTAAGGGTGTTTTCAAAATAATTGTGCAATCTTTGAGTATGATATATAAACGAATTTTTTGCACAAATGAAAAGTATATGGATCTTTGATTTAAAATAGAGTATGCAATAAAATACTTCAAAGATCTTAAAGCCTACACAAAGTTTCTCCAAAAATATTTATTAGGAAAATAATCGGGGGACACCAAGATTTACTCTCAATAATGATTTTAAATTTATGAGAGTAAAATGCTTTTGATAAAATAAATGGCCAATAAAAAATGAATACTCTCTTTCAAATAATTTTTCAAAGAGTAATAAAGAGAGTTTGGAGAGCATAAAATTTACCCCATAAAATATTTTTGAAATAGAAATTGAAATGGGGGAACTTTGATTAAAACATATTTGAGAGAGTTTTAAAGTTAATCAAAGTTGCTAATCTGGAGTAATGAAGGGGTATATATAGATTTTCAAGAAAATATGATCGTTAGGGACACGCTCAGTATTTTTAAAAATGCTTAATTAAAAATTAATTGTATTTAGGCACTCGAAATAAACCTAACCTGAGAGGTTCGGTCACCCGGCGCCTAAGGTCGGTCGCCCAAACACTCACAAAGAGTAAAAGTGATTTTTCAGGTTCGGTTGATCGTGGGCAACGATTGATGGATTGAAGCCAAGGCAATTTCCCAACCTTTGTAGGTTTGAGTGCCCGGTGCTTGGTTCAGGTTGTCGGTCTTAGCTATTCAGTCGCCTAGGATCATTTTGAACTAGAGGTTTGGTCACTCGGGGACAGTGAAAAAGTCAGAGACCAGGGTTCGGTCGACCGTGGAAGTTATGTTCATTTTTAGTTCGGTCGCCCGAGGCTTTAGTCAACTATTTGACTTTTTGGCCAACAATGGGTTCGGCCGACCGAGGGCTATAACACATAAAACTGTTGGTCGCCCGAGGCTTTTAGTTAAGCCTAAAAACCCAACATCGGTTGACCAAAGTAAGCCCTAATTTGACCATAAAGTTATATTAAAACCTTTGAAAAATTTTATCTTTTTATGAAAAGGTTTTGTATGAAGTGTAGGTGCCCTAAGGTCAACCTATGGTTATCTGAGCATTCAATCCATATCATGCAAATGCATGCATTATTATAGAGTAAAGATAAAAAACTAAATGTAATTACAATTGAAATAAACAAATGTCTTCTTTCTTCTTTAGTCTTCTCTTCATGGAATACGCCAGTATGATGTGAACTTTAAGTCTTTTCTGGCTTCCATCTTCTTCTTGTGTGTGTGCATTCTGAATTGAAAACCTGTTCAAAACACTAGGCACACACATGAGACACTTGTGTTTGTCAATATAAAAACAAAGATTGGACTAAAAAAGCCAACATTATCAAGTATTCTTCTCTACTCTTAAACTAGGTATTCACTATAAGGTCATATGACATTGCAAAATTAAAATCATATAATCAAACTCATTTTTATCTCCATATCCATTTTGTCCATGTATCCTCAATCTCATAATCCTTGCTATCATTTCCAGGGTGTCCATTCAAAGAACCTCCTACGAATATTTTTTTAGACCCTGATAACTTTTATATAATACTATCCATATTTTTCCAAATTTGTCTTTTAATGGTTTTTGTCAAACCTAGTTAGGGAGCATACATAGTTATAACATTTATGATCTCTTGGCCTAAGTTTATCTTGATTTTCATGATTCTATCTCCTAATCTTTTAACGTCTACCCCATTATCTTTTCGGCCTTTGTCCTTCATGATTCTCGTACCATTTTTATTTTTTCCTTTTTCAATATACCAAAGTTTAAATCCTATTTTACATTTTTCTAGCTTTCTGGCTTTCCTACTTAGTCTCTTGGAGGCATATTATGTTAATTTTCCTCCTTATTGTGTACTTGGAGTGTGAGTGTTGGTCATTCAAACCACTAGCTCTAAGTGCTGGGTTTTTGTGATTATTTGATTTTTTTTAATTAAATATTACAAAAATTTTAAACAATTCAATTCACCCCCTCTTGGGTGCCAATAATTAGATCAAGAAAAGAACATTAAGGAAGATAACCAAAACTTTGAGGAGAAATTAAAATGGCAAATGACAGAGGACACTAGAAATAGAAAGAAAAATTCTCCTCCTTGAGCAATCTTGGTGTCTTATCACACTATGGTTGGTTGGAATTTAGTTTTGATACTATAATGTAGCGATCAACTACCACAATATTGTTCACTTTAAGGTGGTGTTTGGTAATTGAGAAATAACTCTAAGAATTGAATTTGGAGTAGCTGATTCTCGTTCTTATTGTTTGTTTTTACAACAATCTTATTCCGATTCTCATTCCATACAGGAATGAGATTCCTCCTCTTACCTATATTTTGATTCCTGACTTTTACTCTAAAAATCAAATCTTGATTTCTAGAAAACAGAGTATTTATTATAATATGATAATTTATATAATAAAATATATATTTAATAAATTTTAAAATTAAAATAATTTTATGATATCATTTTAATATTTAAAATATTATTATATATTTTAATATAAATACTAATCCATCATTATTAATATTTTTTATGATATATATTAACTTTATAGCATATAAAAATTAAAAGAACAACATTAGATGTTAAAATATTACAATATACTTATGGTATGACTATTGATTTATTATACTATTATTTATAAACTTAAAAATAAAAGAAAAGAAAATAATTATTATAATCATCAATTATAAATACTTAATAATAAAATTTAATAATGATATAGTATAGAAAAATATAACACTATTGTATATTAAATATACGCATGAACGCATATATTATAATGTAATATTATATATAATGTAATAAAAGATATGTTATATAAATATAAAAATAATATTAATATTATGACATCATTAAATATAAATATGCAATAATATACTATATATTATAATATAAAAATATTTTAACTATTATTATTAATATCTACATTATATATAATAATATTATAACACATAAAAAGTTATTGAATAGTAGTAAATTATTAAAAGGAAGATTCATTGACGCTCTTGGGGGAAAATTTGTAAACCTACCTCGGAAGGGGGTCTGGGCCTGAGAGATCTTAAGGAAGTTCAGAAATCTCTTCTCATGAAATTTGCCTTCAGATCGCTCACTTCTAACAATCTGCGGTCAGATTTTTTTAAAGCTAAATATTACAGAAATGATCATTTATTAATGAGGAAGGGGAGACCAAATGACTCTCGGTTTTGGAAATCAATTATGGCCACCATTCCAGAAGTTATGGATAATGTTAAAATTTTTGTGAGAGGTGGGAACTCTTCTTTTTGGTTCGACAGGTGGTTATCATCAAGTTCGTTATCTGTGAGCACTAAGGATATTTTGAACAAGAAACTGTGTATTAAGGATTGCTGACTAAATAATAATTGGAACTTTGATTTAGTACGGGAATTGGTTGGTGGTGATAAAACAAGGGAAATTTTGCAACAAGTGCTGGCAGGTAAAAGTGGGCAGGATGTTTTTGTTTGGAAGACTGCCCCGGACAGTAATTTTTCTACAAAAACGGTTTGGGAGGCAGTGAGAAGCAGAAGTGATAATTTTTTGTGGAATGACTGGTTTTGACATTCTTTGTTGCCCAGAAGAATCTCAATGTGTTTATGGAGAGCCTGGTTTAGATGTTTGGCTGTAGATGATAGAATTCAAACCAAAGGAATATCGATGGCTTTGGCTTGTGATTGCTGCGTTTAGAGAAGTTAGGAAAACATTGATCATATTCTTTCTTTAGGAGAGGTGGCTTCAGAGGTTTGGCGTCGGGCTAGTGTGACATTGGAGATTCCTTTCCAACGATCTCTTCCTTGGAAAAATAAAATGGCAAATTGGTTCCACTATGCAAAAAAGATCGTCTATTAAAGGTATTTTAATCGGGCTGATTCCATGTTTGATTACGTGGTGCCTTTGGAATCGAAGATGTAAAGCGAGAATGGAAGGAGTTTATCAAAGTGCAGATCAAATGTGGAGAAGTGTTCGATTCTAGGTTAGTTTTATTACTGAGAGCACCATTTCTTTTCAAAAATTGAAGAAGTCGGACATTAATATTTTGAATGAGTTTCAAATTAAGCATTAGGGAGTTTGTGATAGGTCTAGAAAAATTATTTCATGGGTTAAACCTCCAGTAGGGTGGATAAAATTTAATTGTGATGAGAGTTGTAGGGGCAATCCAGGTACTTCAAGGGGTGGAGGAATTATTCGGGATTGCCATGGTATGGCAAAAGCGGTTTTTTCAAGTTATGTTGGTAATGGTACGAATAATAGTGCGAAATTAAAAGCAATTAAGGAAGAAATTCGTTTGTGTAAACGTTTGCATTATGTTAATGTGATTATTGAAAGTGACTAGTGAATTGTAGTTGATTGGCTTCGGAAAGGTAGATGTACTTTGTGATATCTTTGGGAATTTTAAGAGGAGCTCGTGGTAGAGTTAGAAGGAGTGAATGTCATGATGATGCATCAATATAGGGAAGACAATAGTGCGGCTGATTTTCTTGCTAAAGAAGGAGAAACGGGAAACAATGTAATCTACGAAGAACAACACCTTCTACCACGTTATCTGAAAGGTATCCTTTGGATGGATATGTGGGGTCTTATTTCCGTTTGTCGTTAGTTCATCTCTAGAGTTTTGTTTGTTGTATTTCGTTTTGGTTTTGATTGTTTTTATGTTTTTATCTCCTTTGTTAGTTATGTTTAATTTTGTTTGTCCTAATTTGGTTGGTTGGTTTTAACTTGTAACTACGGTATTCCTCCGCCAAAAGTGAGGGTTTATTAATAAATAAATGGAGGTGCCGCCCTCTTTTAGCGAAAAGAAAAAATACTATGATGTAATGGTAGTACGATTATTTATTCATTATATTATTATGTAGAACCTTAAAATAAGATAAAATTAATATTATTATTATCATTAATACAATTATATAATAGTGAATTTTACTATGTAATATGAAATAAAATAAAATAAAATACTATTTTGTAATAAAATATCTATGGCAGTACTTGTTTTATTATATTATTAATTAATATTATTAATATCATTAATAAAAATATATAATAGTAAATTTTACTAATTGTATAATATACAAAAAAAGAATAAAATACTATTGTGTAATAAAATATAATGCTATGGTGTTTGTTTTATTATATTATTTTATACTAAATAATAAATTATATTATATGACAGTTATGGTGTAATCCTAAGAGGAGGGTGAATTGATTATTTAAAAATTCTTAGGTCAAGTGTGTTCAATTTTAGGCCACAATCAGTATTACACAACCTAAGATCTTTCTAAGCAGTCTCAATATCACTCAATTATTTATGTATGCCAATATTTTAAAAAAAATATAACATTCACAACAAATTAAATATAAACATATAAGTGCGAAAAATGAAGTGCGGAAATTAACGAGTGTAAGGAGAGAGAGCAAACACAATAATTTTATTGAGGTTCGGCCAATCTTGCCTACATCCTTGCCTTGGGCTAACTACCCAAGGATTCCACTACTTTGCTCACTTAACTAGGTCGTTTACAATACTCCTTACAGGGTGGAGTCTCCTTAACTCACTTACCAGGTAGAGTCAAACCGTTTCTCCTTACAGATGGCAGAGTCTCCGTAACTCACTTAACCGGGCGGAGTCAAATCGGTTCTCCTTTCAAGGTGGAGTCTCTCTAGTTCACTTAATTGGGCGGAGCCAAACCGGTTCTCCTTACAAGGCGAAGTCTCCTTAGCTCACTTATCGGGTGGAGTCAAGCCGTTACAAAGATATAAAATAAATTTTTTGTACAAAATGAAATGCTTCTTTACAAGTAGAGTTGTACATATTTAAAATCTATATGCACTCTCATATGATTTATAAAATGAAGCTCAATAGGGTATATGATTTTCCTCTCAAAATAATTTTGAAGTAAAAGTTGTGAAAGTATGAAAAATGATTTTCTTTTTGCAAATGACCTTTAAATTAAAATCAAAAGGCTACTAAGCAAAATATATGACTTTGAATATATGCTCTAACTTTTCTCAAGAAGCTTTTCAAGCAAATATTTATCAATGAAAATATGCTCAAAGCTTACTTGAATACCTCAAAAGTTTTCTCCAAAAAATATTTTCCAAATCAAAGAATAGGAGAAATTAGGGTTTTCTCAAATGATTGACCTTTAACAAAATCAAATACAAGTTAGCTCTCAAGCAATATAAATATGGATATGAAATATATGCTCAAGCCAAACTTGAATAACTTAAAAAATAATTCACCAAAAAATAATTTTTCAAAAGAAGAGAATGAGAGAATTCGATCTTTGCAGAATATGAAATAAGAAGGCTATTGAGCAATATATATATAAAGGATGATATATGCTCAAGCCCACTTTAAAATAAAACCCCAAAAAGATTTTCCCAAATATATTTTTCAAGAAGTGTAGGGGAAATATGATCTTTGAAAAACCTTAAGAATAAAAAGGCTCTTAAGCAAATATATGAGTTGATATGAGCTCAAGCCTTCTACAAGAAGCTCTTAAAAAATTTCTCCAAAAAATATTTTTTAAAATAATAGTAGAGGAGAAATAAATATTTTGAAATCTCATAAGAATAAGGAGGCTTTCAAACAAAATATATAAGCTTGAATATATGCTCAAGCCTCTTCAAACAAAACCCTCCAAAAATATTTTCCCCAAAAAATGATTTTCAAGAAGAGTAAGAGAAATAAAAATTTTGAAGAACAAATGGGGTATGAGAATGGGAGACAATCAAGAAAATATTTAACTAAGCTTCCAACATGATTCTCTAACCTCTTCCAAGTTGTG